>NW_022146902.1:5799-29130 GCF_002938485.1 Sitophilus oryzae | reverse complement strand
ACATATTTCTTTAAATATCGAGAAATAAAATATGTTTTGGCAACACCGTACGAAATATCGCCGCGCGTAGTCCTCAAAATTTAAAATATTAGCATTTTCAGGCTTCGATTATGTTCAAAAGCGCCACCGTGTGACAAATCACTAAAGCTTCCACACGAGAGTTCTTAAAACTATAATATTCTTTGGTAATACCAAAGGCAATACCAATCGACATAGTTTGCAGTGAGAACAAATTAAATACATAAATCCAGCTTTTTAAATAAAAAATATTGCTCTAATCCAACACTGACAGCTAAATGATCATAACAAGTTGCATTTGAGTGAGTAATAACCACTGGTAATTGGTAATACCAATGGAGTGAGTAATAACCACTGGTCGGTGGTAATAACATTAGAATCCACGTTTTGAATTTTTAGAATTATCCACTGATAACAATAATGGAATAATACTTATGATTCACCATCGATTATAGGTATATATCGTTTTATATCAAGAGAAAAAATTGGCAATTATACAGCCTTGGCCAAATATAAAAAAGTTCAAAGTCTAAAACAGAACATACTTTAAAAACAAGCATAGAATTTTATTCAAAAAATGTAACAAATAAGATAAGAGGCCTACCTGTCATCTATACAGGATGTTCCTTAATGACATGCTAATATTTAAGGGGGCGTAAGCCTATTCCAAGAAAAAAAACTTCATATGATTGTATTGATTGTCTTTTGAGATACTGGTTGGTAAAATTTTCTAAGAAAAACTTTTCTTCGTATTAATTCTGATGTTATTAGAATTATCTTTACGAAATTTGATACACGTCTTCTATGCATAAAAACTAATTTTTTGATGTACACAGAAAATTTATTGTACCTCTTCTCTTAATTTCCATCCAGCCGATGCAGAAACGATTTCCTCACAACAATCACTGCGTCAGATTTTTAGCGATCTGACCCTGAAGTAAAATGACTTTAATTTTTTTAAGCAAAAACTACGGATCGGAAAAAAGTCAAGAGATGAAAGTTGTTTGGAAATGGGTGAAGATTTTTATTAATTTTTATTTTAAGAAAAGCCAGTGGCGTGCCATTTTTTTTTCTTCCAAAATATTCAATATAAAACGCGTATGGACGCAACTGGTTGAAGTAAATAAAATTGTTTGTACATCAAAAAAGGCACTTTAATGCATAGAAGACGTGAGTTAAATAACTAGAACGGCCAAATTCGTTTTAAAAATATCTGTTGATTAAAATTACAACTTTTAAAATGGCATCTGCCTGAACAATAACTAATAAGAGAAATACAAGTTATCTAAGCTTCTAGAAAAAATGTCTAAGCTGATAAATTGTCTGAGCAGCAGCGGTGATGCGTGCTGCGGGTTATATAGGCGAAATATGATGATCCAGCACTTCTGTGGTAGCATCACGACATAACTCGTGTATCAAGTTTTATAAAGATCTATAATAACATTAGAGAAATTATGAAAAAAGTGCTATTTAAGAAAATTTTACCACCCTGTATTCCAAAAGTTAAGATGTTTAGGACATACAATCATATGAAGTTTTTTTCTTAGAATCGGTTCAAGTATCACCCCCTTAAATATTAGCATGTCATTAAGGAACACCCTGTATACAGAGTGTCTCAAAAAACATGTGCCGTCTCTGATGGAGAGATTTCTCACGTAAAAATAAGATTTATTTTTCATATCAACATAGGTCCGATTCTGCTTTGTTTCGTATCTACAGGGTGTTAAAGTCTTAATATTTTTTCGATTTTTTATAATTTTCTTCCGAGTACTTTCAGCGTTTCGAATGAAATTTTGAGGGTAAAAGTTATTATAAATGCGACATATATTTGAAAGCTAAAAATGTGTCGAAATATTCACCAGGGACGTGCATATGAGTTGTCACAAATATTATGTAGAATACGCTGAGCAAAATTGATCTTGTTTAGAGAAAATAGTCAGGTACGAAAACTAGAAAATAAGCAAGAACTGCATTATACGAAAATGTTAAAATCGATGTGGTGTTGAAGGTTCAAAAAAATCCTAATAACCAGACGATCAGTAATCAGTAATACCCGTAATACCGATACTTCAGCATCCACATTTTCATCCGTATATTGCAGATTGTATAGGAATACAGTTTAGAGAGATACTACAATAGGAGACTCATTGGCGTAACTACAGGGGTGCCCGGGGATGCCCCCACCAGGTATTGCTGGGGGGTGCCCCCCCCAGGTACTGCTGGGCACCCCCCAGAGAAATCCTGAATTATGACTTTTGGCTACGTGTTAATTTTTATTTGCTTGTGATGCAGTAAAAATGACGTTTTCTAGTTTTGTTTAGTTAATATTATTTTGTTGTGTTCAAAAAATGTGTTAATTTTTATTTTTTAGAAAATTTGTAGGTATTTAAGTAATCTACGGGAACACGGTTGGATAACCAAGTCTATGAAATTTATTGATAGAGAAATTCATGTAAACGTTTTATTCAAAAAATGTGTTTTTAAAATTATTTTTCATTTTTAAAAAAATAAAAGCTTTAGACCCCCCTGGGCTCAACCACAGACCCCCCAGGCCCACCCCAGGATAAATTGCTAGTTACGCTAATGAGGAGACTACAGTTTTATGAAACCAAAGAGCATTCTTTTTTCTGACAATTTAACTTTCACGGTGAATAGTCAGGTAAATCGACAGAATTGTCGTTATTTTACAAACAAAAGCGAACACTGAATGAGGGTGGACTATACACAATGGCCAAATAAATGACTTCAACGTTTGGGCGAGCATTATTGGTGTGATCAAATACATAATTCATTAATCATAATCTAAATGGCGAGACGTACGTCGTCGGTACGTTTTTAGACTTATACGGTACGGTTTTTAAAATCATAATCTAAATGGCCAGACAGAGAAACATTTATGTAGAAATATCTAGTTTCTGTAGAAATATTTTTATGTAAAAATATGAGCAAATTAAAATAATAATTGACATGTTCAAGCATTTTGTTATTATAATTTTAAAGTTCTATGTTTGATATAATGAATTTATTCCACTTTAAAGACTCACACTGTATGCCAACATAACAAGATTTATAAAGAAATATATTTTTCGTATTGTTAAGTGGGCACGTATCAGCTAGTAACTGTATAAATTAACTGCCTTTGATAATTGTAAAGTTTATTACGAATATAATGATCCTAAAAACTGTGTATTTCATTATCTAAATTAAGATAAGTAAATTAAAGAATGTGTATTAATATTTTGATATTTTTATTTCAATGTAGAAAATATTTTAAACATATACTGCTTTTAAGAAAACCTTTTGTAAAGTAGAGATGAAAAATTAGATACATAATGTCAAGGTATGTGTGGTGACATCTGTCGGGGAACGAGCCAAGTAGAAGAAAAGCGAGTTCTGTAATTTCGAACCAGGCAGCAGAATTTACTGGTAGGGGGTAGATTGGTACAGAAAATTACAGAAATTTCTGGAAGCAGCCGCTACAGTATATAGAGTGAACCGTGAAAATTTGGCAAAGGGTTTGTAATAGTTAATTGTGTGTTGTAATTAGTACAAATGGTGTGTATATAGCGAGAAAATAAATCCGTTAAGCATTTTATCGTGAGTTTAAATTAGTGGACCCACGGAATCCGTAAATAAACAATAAATTACACATAACAATCCAAAATAAGTTTGAATGATATATTATATTTAAAAATATAATTCAAAATGTATGCTACCATAGCTTCCATATTAAAAAAAAATGAATAAGTAAGAGCCTGTATACATACATTATGTATAGAGGGTCTGCATATATATAATAATAATAAGAAGAAAATTTATTGTAATTTGTGTACATAGATTAGATACAAACAACAGAATTATAAAACACAATAAACAAAAAAATAAAGAAAAGAAAAATATACAAATTACAAAAAGACTGGAAATACAGCATAACTGATCAAGTTCCAGCCTTGTTTAATGCATTAACATGTAAATAGCAATAATATAAAAAACGAAAATATAAAAAACAAATACAGGGTTTGATTAACAAATTAAATATTAAAAAAGGAAAAAGAACAAACTTAAAAATAGAAATTATATGCAAAATTGTTTAGGAAAACACTAAAAGGAAAGAAACGCTGCTCAAGTATAATTTAACATTGTTGATCTAGAAAGTGTCGCTTTAAATGCGATTTAAAACTATGAACTGGCAGGTCTCTAAAACATTTATCGATGCCATTATACAGTTTCTAGATATTGTACGTAAAGGATCTTTGGAATAATGCTGTTTTATGATAAGGTGGGGAGATGAGCCCTTCATGTCGCAAATTCAAATTATGAACATCTGTTCGAAACTGAACCATTTCGTATAAATAAGTTGGACACTTGTAATTAATTATAGAATGATATAAAGTTAGCGCGTGATATTTTCGTCTAGTTTCCATATTCAACCAGCGAGCCTCATGAAGTTTGTATGATATGCGATCGAATTTACGAATTCCGTATATAAATCGTAGACATTGCTTCTGTACACGCTGAATCTTAGCAGCATCAGCAGCATCCAGACAAGGCTCGTAAAGAACATCGCAGTAGTTAAAATGACTGAGGACTAACGCATCGGTGAGTTTCCTCTTAAGTGACTTATTCAGTATATGACGATGAGGATAAAGCATTTTCAAATTCAAGTAAGCCTTCTGAAGAACCCTTGTCACGTACTTTTAAATCTCAACTCGACATCAAACTCCACTCCCAAATTTCTAGCAGTGCGTACAGATGTAATTTCGACGCCATTAATTTTAATTTTCAATGAGCTCTCAACTGCCTCGCGGTTGGTCCCAAAGACCATGACGAAAGATTTACTGGGATTTATAACTAAATCATGTTTATAGGATATCTCAACCAAACTGGAAATTTCTTCATTAATTATTTCATTAGCCCTGTCAACATCGCTTGAGAAAAATGAGAAGCTGAGCTGAGTATCATCCGCATATATATATGACGCACAACGCCCCAATCGTGATGCAATTTTCGCAGTGTAAATGCTAAACAATAACGGACCCAGTATAGTTCCCTGCGGCACGCCTCTCATAATATAGAACATATAGAACATATATATAATTATTATTATTACGCTTCTAAAGTTCATATAAAACAAAAACAATATTATATACAGGGTGTCCCAATATTCCGTGGACATAGAACTACTACGTGTTTTTGGAATCAAAATAAGTTCATTGGATAGAACTTACCTCTATACAACAGTGCTTCGTTTGTCCGTTAGAGGGCATCAAATATTAAATATATAAATATATTTTTTCACGTATTTTAAGAACCGAAACTTTCTTTCAAAATGTCAATAATTAAAATGGTTTTGTAAAGACAATCCGGGGACATACTGTAGTAAAAAAAAATTAATTACATAGTTTCAAGATATAAAAATATTTCTCATAATAATAGGATTGTCTTCTAAATTATAAGAATATTAATTTAAAAATAACCTAATTGTTAACTAATATTGCATATTATTGTCCTTAGTAAAGAATTTAAATAACTCTAGGATTAAAAATAAATTATCATTAAATACCAATCACGTTCTTGATAATGTGTATAATAGATACTAAGATTTTGTTGTATTATTAATATAAAGTTTGTTATTTTAATATAAATTTAATTATAATAATGAAGATGATATGAAATAAAATATACAGGGTGCTACAAATTCGAGGTACGAGCATTGGTATCTCGAAAACCTTAATAGATACGGAGATGGTTAAATTGGGGCAAAGTTGCGCTTTGGGATGCTTACCAAGATGCCATCAAAAAAGTTTTAAAAATTTCAAGGAATGCTGAGTTTTTTGAAAAACACGGATTTTTTTAAAAATCAATTTTATTTTTTCCTGTCGTTACTTTTTAGAAAATCAAAAAACTAATTGCACATTTTCATAGCCACTTTATTAAGGCTATCTGATAGTGTTTTTATATTTTCAAATTAGCTAATAATTTATGATATAGAGGTCAACTTTAAGTTAATTTTTTTAAATACCGACCTGCATTTTTTATTTCTGTTTCTGAAAGAACTTGGTCTCCTGAGTACAATGAGCCACACTTGATACTGTTTTTTGTTTTGGGTACCTTAACAGTAACAAAATTATTTAACGGTTATTTAAAATAATTTCAAGTCCGTCTCTGGCTTTTTAAATTATTCAATCTGATTATATTCATCGCAACAATATTGATCAGCGCTAATTAACATTGAGTAAGGAAAATCGATCCAATTGAAAGATTCAAATAAATAATATCCAGGTCAGCAATTTAAAGATATTATTTTAATTCTTTTTATTGTAAAGTTGAAATCTCAGTGTACGATCTAATAATATGCATAATATTGGTCGTAGTTATTAAAAATAAATCAACTTCTACAAACTTGTTTCTAATGCTGTACATGTTCGAAAGGGTTACCACCCTTCCTATTGTATAAATTTATTATTCGTTCAATTTTATTAATAGCTCTTTGAACATATCTTCTTTACTTCCAAATGCATTTTGTACCCTTTATTGTAAATGTTGAAAAATATTGATTTCACTTTTACATATGACGTCAAGTAATGCATCACCCCTTGGCGACAGGTCCAGGAACCTCGATAGCCATTATACTGCTCTACCATTTCCAATCTATCTTCCAGGGAAATGATTTGATTGTTTATATTATATTATATTTATATTATTTAATTTTATTTTTTATTGCATTTAATTTTCCGTATTCCCCCCACAATGTTTTACCCCACGTCATTGTTAAGTTTGAAGGATTATCAATATTGTAACGATGAATCGATTAAATATTTAAAAAAACAGAGCCGGACTTAAAATTAGTTTAAACAAATTGTATTCAAATGACCGACACAAAAAAGTATCAAGTGTGGCATATCATTGTACTCAAGAACTCGGTCTCCTCCGGTCTCTTTCAAAATCTGAAATAAAAAATGCAGGTCCGTATTTAAAAAAATTCAGTCGGCCTCTGTATCTCACAAATTGTCAGTTAATTTGAAAATCTAAAAATACTGTCATATAGCCCTAATCAAGTGGCTATGATAATGTGTAATTAGTTTTTTTGATTTTCTAAAAAGTAACGACGGGAAAAAATAAAATTTATTTTCAAGAAAATCCGTTTTTTTCCAAAAAACTCAGGAATCCTCGACATTTTTAAAACTTTTTGATGGCATCTTGGTGAACATCCCAAAGTGCAACGTTGCCCCAATTTAACCATCTTCGTATCTATTACGGTTACCGAGATACCAATGCTCGTACCTCGAATTTGTAGCACCCTGTATATAATTAAAAATATAAAAATAAAAAAATTAAAAAAAACTCTCGAGGAAAACTGTAGATAGTGATAATTTAACACCCAATGTATACAGAGTCCGGCAATAGTGCCTCGGGCATATGTAGCTCCTAGAATAAAAAAGTTAGTAATTTTAAGTGCAAACCTAAAGTATGTATTTGGATGTATTTCAGGAAAATATTTTAGCTTCCACAGGGTGGCTCAAAAAAGTGTGAATGGGTCGGGATTATTTTTTTTACTTGAAACATCCTGTATATTATTGCATTTTTTGCTTTCTTTCAGATCGCTTTATATAACCCTAAGATATTAGTAAATTTATTTCGGTATATTTAGAGTTTTCTCGTAACGACGTGGTTCGATGCATATCGATAAAATCTTCATAACCATTGGCATAGCAGTCTTTTCTTATTTTTTTATTTGCTTACAAATTATGAAAAAAGCGCTAAAAGCTGCAAAATCAGTGTAGATGTTTGTTTTTATCTTGATACTTGGTTGTGGTGGTTGATTTTGTACATTTATTAATAAAAACTTGACTACCACGATAAACTCACAACTCATTTGTTGGGTATTATATTATATACTAATTTTTATAAATAAGGTAAAATGCATTATTTGACTTTATAATATAAATCAACCTTGTTTAAAAGAGTATTATTATTTTATTTAATTTGATTTAACCTGATAATTTTGCTTTCTATCGCGTTATCTTAATAAATGGCACTGAAAATGAACTTGTGCAGCTTTTAGATAACACGCTGTCAATCAGAGTTATTGATATTTTTGATGCACTTGTGTAATCATTCTATACACAGAAACAAGCGTGGAATGGGCAATAAACAAAATTTGACATGCTCTGACAAATTTTTAGAATATTAATAGCCTCAACAGTTAAATAGACGTAACTGCAAAGGAAGATAAGTAAGTTCGTTTTAGTTGAGATAAAAATTTAAATAATTGCTTTTTTCTCAAAGATGATTGTATGCCCACTGCCCTGTAAAGTTTTTTTCGTTGGTTTGAGAAATTCGTGTTCAAGTAGAAGAACACAAAGTAATCAGTAAAATGTCTCTGTGGATTCTAAATCTAGTAGATTTTTACACAAAGTAGGTATATAATATTTTGAATTTAAAGTATTGTTTCAGTGAGGATTTCTGAGAAATTTTCAGAGAAATAACATTAAACTATTTATTATAGAAATAACATCATAAACAATAATAAAATAATGTTTTTTGTTATACATATAATAAATAAAATTAGTTAAAACATACTTAAATGTTATTAATGTTCTACGTTATTATACTACTTTTCTACATCATATTACTTACCCAACAGACTAAACCCAAAAAAACCATCGTCAAAACGTATGGTACTGCTCAACAGATAGTCTGTACCATCAAATTCGCTGTCGGATATGGTACTCATCTCCCCAGGACTCAATGAATAATACGAAGAAGGCATAATGTACAAACTCTTTATCGATAAAACAAGAATTTTCAGAAAATATATACTAAGCACACGTACTATAATGTATGTAGTTAACGGTATCACTTTTCCAAAGCCAAAACAAACACTACATAACAGTGGCAACGAATCGTCAGTATCATTTTTGTGGATGTTCGTCGATAATATGAAAGTAACAACTATGAAAATGGTACCGGCCGTACTGTGTGCCGAGATTTGGCCAAAAGTGACGGTTTAGGAATAGAAGACTAGTTAGTGTCGGTAGAGGGGGCTGTATTTATATAATGTTTATCTTTGCGCTGGCTGATAACAGCCGAACGATGCGGAATTATTTTGTAAAAAAAAGAATCAGGATGTTTAATAAACAGGTTAGCAAATGCAGACCGGCGTTACATTAATTAATTAAACTCAATTAATATATTAAATTATTAAACAACTTCAGAGGTTATTCTGTAGACTTACATACTCAACAAACAAAATGTTATTGCTGCAACATTGCCGACACCGCAAAGCGACGTGCAACATTGTTTTTTTCATTGCAGGGAGGTATATGCAAAGAAGCAGTGTTCTTTTACCTAGCGATGTTGCTTTAGCAATGTTAAGTAAAAAAGTAGGTGCGAGGTTATTTGAAATCTTGTCAACAACCTATATTACATCAAAAAATATTATATTTCCATAAACTCCAACACAAGATCTTCATTTATTAATAAATTTCTTTTTTAACAGTATAAATATTCTTTTATAATAATATATCTTTTTTAATTTTTAATGTCGTTGTGTTTTTCCCAAAAAAAATCAATATTTAACTGTTAAAAATATATTTATATCTTTATAATTGTGTTAAGACTATAATAATATGTCTAGCGTAGGTTATGAAAAATGATTAACCTCAGCGGTCAAGCCGGCAGATAAGAATTTGGTAAAAGTTAACTTATAATGTTTCCCAAACATTTAGATTAATTTTGCAAGGCAACAGCATTATTAAGAACCGTCGTGTTTTATAAGATAAACTTCAAATGCTTCAATGGATCTCAGAATCTAACTAATAAGTAGTAGTCTAAAACTTGTAAACAATGTAAAATACTATACATACAAGGTGACTCTTAAATAAGAGCAAATATTTTCAGGGCTGGTAGAATCTGCATTCTAGATTCTACCATTTCGCATTCTAAATTCTAGATCTCAATAAAAGACATATTTTCTCCTTGCGTTTTTTCAAATAAGTGTAAAATAGCTGAGTTGTATGAAAATTAAAAAAATATATGTATACTACATATTTTTCTTGTTTTGAGAGCCACTGGATTTTCTCGTTCCTCTAAATCTAATCTACTACCTATGTTGCCACATTATCAAGGTATTATGTTGCTTACCCGAACTTAAAAAAAATATACAAATACTTATGGATGTAATAAATACTGCACTATAGCGCGTATCAAATTGGATGGCAATACACCATTAGACTATAGCTCGATAAAAAATCGAAGCTGTACTTTTGACAAGAAAACGAAAGATGGGACCCATTAATGCCAAATATGGTCCAAGATCTCCAAAACGAAAATTATATTCTAGTGTGGTTCATTCCCAAGTCCTCTATGGGTCTCCAGCATGGTTTATGGTAGCTTCCAATAAAAGGCTAATGGCCAAACTCAGTAGCTTTCAAAGGACAGTTGCTATCAGGATAATAAGCGCATACAGAACCATATCTATAGACGGAATTGGAGTTCTAGCACGGATACCACCTATGGAACAAATTAGCGATTAATTCAAGGCGCGAAAAGTATACAGGAATAGATTATAGCATAGCGAGGAAAAACTAATGGTCAAAATGGCAAGAAAAATGGGACTCAAGCATCAAGGTTCGATGAACCCATTTTTTGATTCCAGATATAGAGGTATGGATTAGTCAGTGTAATGGCGAAGTAACTACGTTGCCCAGGCTCTATCTGGACATGGCTGTTTCAATAAATACCTGCACGAATATCGAAAATCACGGCTCCACAGAGACCAGGCCTCTGTATCTCACAAATCATCAGCTAATTTGAAAATCTGCAAATACTATCAGATATCCTTAATAAGGTGGCTATGAGAATGTGCAATTAATTTTTTGATTTTCTAAAAAGTAACGACAGAAAAAATAAAATTGATTTTCAAAAAAATCCGTTTTTCCAAAACACTCAACAATCCTTGAAAGTTTTAAAACTTTTTTAATGCCATCTTGGTGAACATCCCAAAGCGCAACTTTGCCCCAATTTAACCATCTTCGTATCTATTACAGTTACCGAGATACCAATATGCTCGTACCCCGAATTTGTAGCACCCTGTATATCGTACGATCGAAAAAAAGCGGCGTTAGAGCGTCCGCACTCCGCACACGGGTCGTCTGGGCTGGAACTCTGTAACTAAATAGCGATCAGTAGCGATGAAGAATACTGACCTTTGCCGTACAAACTAAACGACAAGCGACAGTATTCTTTATCGCTACCGATCGCTATTTCGTTACAGAGTTCTACCCCTGCCGTGTCGAACTTCAAGCGAATCTCCCTCCACTCTATCTTCGTATGTAAATAATAGTATCAATTACATCGACTCCGCGTCGACCGCTAAGCGATCCGTTCGTGGACCTACCGTATGATCGAATAAAAACGGCGTCCAGTTGGCTGGGAAATGACGATCGATGACATTTCCCATATAAATTTACATACAAAATGACAGCGATTTCCATTTCATAGCCATCGCTGACGCCGTTTTTTTTTCGATCATACGGTATTATTTACGTAGGAAGTAGAGTTCGAGACGTTTCCGCTTCGAGTTTGGGACGACCCATGTGTACACAGTCCTATGCTAGAAGTACATAACCACCGAGGCGATCCGAGGCGCGACAAAAAAGGACGGCTCTAACCAATAGCCGCATGTATACTATTGTATACCGCTAATTTTTTGTCGCGCCTCGGGTCGCCTCGGTGAGTGTGTACTTCCAGCATTACAGTTGTCTTCGCAATGAAGATTGCAGTAATTTTATATGTAAAATTATATGGTGATGTCATCGATCGGCATTCTAAGCCAACTTGTTTTTTGTTATCAACAAACAATATTTCAGAGTAATATATCTAGTATCATTAAACATTTATGATCCATTAATTGATAATTGTTAAGAAATATTAAATAATTCTAGTATTACTAGGATCAATATAGTTTTTCAATTATTGAGAACTGGTGTTTAGATGTTTTTGATACTTTGGTAAGCTTTGTCGTTTATTTAGTTATTATCTTAAATTTTAAATTGAGTGAGACTTAAAAAATGACTTGACTGGGTGAGACTTGAAAAAATGGGTGAGACTTAAAATGATTCTGGAAGATTTCATTTTTAAATGTATCGAAAGCGGTAAGCGCAAACTATACTAAACTATGTATTTCTGAAATTAGCTAAAATATGTCTACCGGAAGATGCTATAATATGAGGGGGTTTCCATTTAAAAAAATCAAGATGGCGTCGTATCTGTCAAAATTGACATTTTCATATAAAAAATCGATATCCCCGCAAATTACATTATAACATCATTCTACTACCTTTAATACGAAACAGAAAAATTATAAATTCAGTGAGACACTTAAAATGATGTCCCTGTACAGGGTGTCCCATTTTGGTTGAACTTATACGGTATCTCCGTTATTAGTAAAGATAGGAGGATGCGGTTTGCACAAACCTTTGCCACTTTTTTGTCAAACGGAAGATGCTGTCAACAAAATTTCATAGCCCTCTTCGTTTGTGAGCTACAGGGTCTTTTCGAAAATTTTGCAATTTGAGACAGCCCCCGTATCTCCGTTATTATGGATAATATTGAGAAGGTGAAAACTGATATAATATAATAATATAGAATAATGTTTTGTAGTTAGATAGATAAGTAAAATAATTAATTTACAATTTTGTTAATTTTATACGTTTAGATTTTAGATTTTGCACATACAGATCGTAGGTGATCTAGGTGCAATAATAAAATATGTTTTAAGATATTATACATAATTATTGTTATAGTATGAATGAATTATTGTAATATTAAATTTAATACTTGAATAAATTGAATTGAATTGAATTGATTCTTATAGAACTTTTACGTAGAATACAGTGGCGTAGTCTGTTTTTCTACGAAAAAATTATTTTTGGAAATATGAACTAAAGTTATGTTTTTTCAAATGGAACACACTGTATATTTATAAATCATATAATTCGCCTTGCTATGAGCTTCTCAAAAATAGATATCACTCTATATTTATTTTCACTACTTACTATTACTTACTTTCACTATTTACTGCAATATTTGAAATATATCATTTTCTTATTAGTAGGCCGTGCTAAATAACAAAAAATTAAGATGGTATTTACTAAAATAGTCACATATTACATTACACATATTAAAATTTTATTTGGTATTGATATATTTTACTTTTCAACTGTTACCACTGAATCTCTGAATAATTTTTCTTCTTTTTTATAACGGAATTTATTATAACGGGATGGATTTGCAAATATCTAAAAGCTTGCATTATTAAAGCATTTTCCAGGTGTTTGGTTGCCACGTTATATTTCATATTTCAAAAATCGCCAAAATCAGAAATCAAGAACGGACAAATCAGGGAATCAGAGAGAAATTCATGTAAACGTTTTATTCAAAAAACGTGTTTTTTAAATTATTATTCATTTAAAAAAAGACCTAGGCCCCTCCTGGGCTCATCCCTAGCCCCTAGGATGAATTGCTAGTTACGGTAATGTACGCCACTGTATTAAAAAGTTCCACAATAAACAGTTTTCACCTTCTCGATACCTTTAACAATAACAGAGATACAAGAGGTGTCCCAATTTGCAAATTTTTTAAAAAGGCCCTGTAGATCAGAAACAAAAAGGGCTATGAAAATTTTGTTTACGGCATCTTCCGTTTGACAAAAAAGTGGCACAGGTTTGTGCAAAACGCACCCTTCAGGAATAACGGAGATACCGTATGATTTCAACCAAAATGGGACACCCTGTATAAATAAAAGTAAAACAAAATATAAAAATATATAAATCGATCATGGATCTCATTCGTAGTTAATTTCTTGATTTGGCAGTACGTCCGCACAGGGTGTCCCATTTTCGTGTGTTTTGCAGGATTTCTCGCTTATGAATCGAGGTACAAAGATGCGGTTTTCACATTATGACGATTACTTTTTTATGAAACTAAAGATGCTACACACAGATATATCCTAGTCCTCTTAGTTCCTAAAATACAGGACGAATTCGAAATTATTGCATTTTTCGATCATCTCTGCATCTCGGTTATCTTCTATCTCTCCTACCGTGCAAACCGCCCCAAAACCACCCCTAAAGGTACAATTTTTTAGTTTTTGCTAAATATCTCCAATACGCTCAACTTTATTAAAAATTAATTAAAAAATAGAAAATCATAGTAATATTGGTAGTTAGAGATAATCCAGAATGTTGGCCATTGCACTATTAATTTAGAGACTCCAGGACAATAAATAGGATGCCTCAGTGAACAAAATCCCCTAAAGCCGGCTACTCACTACGCGGTACTTGCCGAGTGACTTG
Organism: Sitophilus oryzae; assembly: GCF_002938485.1. Classification (NCBI taxonomy): domain Eukaryota; kingdom Metazoa; phylum Arthropoda; class Insecta; order Coleoptera; family Curculionidae; genus Sitophilus; species Sitophilus oryzae. The sequence goes on along the minus strand of NW_022146902.1, from coordinate 14,752 downwards.
ACTTGAATAAAACTTGGCAAGTAATTGTCCGAGTTCAAGTAAATTATATACATTACGTGCAGCTCGTAAAGTTGCAATTTTTTCGGGAAGTAAAAGTCGTGTTCGCGAGTCGCGGTACAAGATGGACGAAAGTAGTGATGTGACGAAAAATATTGCTAGCGAATTTAATTTTTAAAAAATAGGTAAATAAATGTCTTACCTCCGAATTAATTGTTTTTTTGGGCAATCATGATACATTAAAATTCCTGCCATTCCTGCCAAGGCAAATCAGTTGGGTATGTACACTGTCACATCACTTGTATCAGCACCACTTTTCTCGCTGCTTTTTAATTTGCTCTTGCAATTACGAAATGTGGCCACGAGAGAGTCTTTTTTCTTTTTCAACTCATCTAGGCTGACTTCGCAGCCGACTTCTGATGAAAAATTGGTGTGTATGCGTTTCCAAGCATTGTATACTTCGTTTCTATTTTTGTGTAGTTTTATCTGATGGACCCCAAATAATAGGTTCCTTCTGATAAATATCCAAAAATAGTAGAGTTATTTCATTGGTCCACTCCATATCTAGCAATTAAAAATCAAATTTTTAATCACAAACATAACCTCGTATGGACCACAGTGTGTAGCTACTTGTACTCGAAAACGCTAAAGACCGCGTAATGTAGCGCGCACAATCAAGTTTCAAAATACTCGACTCGGCGCCTTTGACTTGCGACCGTTTTCCGACAGTCGACGGGAAGTGCAAGTAAATCACCGAATTTATACAAGTCTTCATATACACTACTTGCTACTTATCAAGTACTTTGCAAGTACTCGGCAAGTATCGCGTAGTGAGTAGCCGGCTTAAAACTCAATTTTTGTAGTTAGCTAGCCATAGTGGTCTCGAATAACATACTAAAAGTCCCCATCCCTTCGAATGCGACTGTGCAAACTACCCCAAAACCACCTAAACGTACAATTTTTTAGTTTTTGCTAAATATCTCCATATGGTTAACTTTATTAAAAAATTGCTAGTTACAAAAAGGATTGCTTATAAAATTACCTACCCTTATAAATGCATAATTTGATTAAACCAGTGACGTGCAGTGGGGGATTAAAACTCTTCCAATTTATTACGCTGCTCAAATTCATGGTTTATATAGCAAATAAAGTTTTAAATTTATTTTTAAATCAATAAAATATTAAGGCATTGCAAAATAAACAACTCAAAACAATTATCGCATATTTTCTAAAAAAAATATTAATTTTAAAAACAAGACACTTTGAATTCCCTGACTTACAGTTTTAAATAGTTTGGATACTGTGAAGGGAAATTCGAAACAATAAAGGCGGAATTACATTACTGTCACGTCACGCGAGTTCACATGCTATCTTCAAAAAATGGATTTTTGAAAGGATATACAGGGCGAGTTTTAAGTAAGTGCAATTATTCTTAGCGGTAGTATATTTTGACCCCAGAAACACGATTATGAGTGAGTTTTTTCGCGAAATTTTTCTTGAAAATTTGGAATTTTTTGAAAAACTTTTTTTTTAGTTTTTAGTTAAAAACCATAATTCCTTCATAATATGGTAACATAGTAGAATAAATTTACCAGACAGAAAAACACGAAAAGCTTTAGTGGTTCTCAAAATTTAAGCAAAAAATATTTTTTTTTGAAAATTTTTAAAGTAAAAAACTCGGTTATTTTGGAGTTATTTGAAAAACGGTAAAGAGAAAATATGTTTCTCTTATCGAGATCTACCAGCCCTGAAAATATTTGCACTTATTCAAGACTCGCCCTGTATAATAGCCAGAAAATCGACAATTGCCAACTTTCATATAAAATACGAGTAGCTCTAAAACTCTTAAAAACATAGTTTAAATAGTGCATTTGGAAGGCTCACTAGCTCTATCTATAAAGAGTTAAACAATCATTTAAATCAATGCATGAACGATTCGAGGTGTAACGCGAACGTAGTCGCGGGAAAAAGCTAGTATGTAATAATTACTCTTATTGAAATATGCGATAATTGTTTTGAGTAGTGTATTTATACCGTATGATCGAAAAAAATGGCGTCCAGTTGGCTTGGAAATGACGATCGATGACATTTCCCATATAATCTATACTAATATATAAAATCCTTAAGTGACTGACATACTGATTAATCACGATCCTGCTCAAACCACTCAACGTAAGAAGCTCAATTTTGGCATACAGATTGATTCTAGGGTGTAGAGGTTCGATAAGAAGGGATTTTTCGAAATTCCAGTTCTAAGAGGGTGCAACTACCCCTCAAATATTACAATATTTTTTATTTAAAAAACGGTCAAGTTTCCGAAAAAACGCTTATACACGTATATTTTATTTTGTTTTTTTACATATTTTAAGATTTTTTAAAAATGTATACAGGGTGTTTCGAAAAATCTGGTCATTGATTAATCACAATCCTGCTTAAAGCGCTTGACGTAAAAAGCTGATTTTTGGAAAACAGATTGACTTTAGGGTGTAGAGGTTCGATAAGAAGGGGTTTTTCGAAACTCGAATTCTAAGGGGGTGAAATTATCCCTCAAATATTAAATTTTTTTTATTTAAAACCCGGTGAGTTTTTCGGAAAAACTCTTAAACAAAAAAATCATACAGGGTGTTCCAAAAAGTTGGGTAATTTCTTAACCACGATTCTGCTTAAACTGCTTGACGTAAAAATAAGCTTATTTTTGGCAAACGGATTTTTCGAAAGTCAAATTCCAACGAGATGAAACTACCCCTCAAATATTACCAAGTTATATAATAATATCGCCATATTGTTTTTTCTCATGCTGACATAAATGTGAGAAAATTTTATCCAGTTTGTATGTTAATGGAAATTCTTGCTTTGCTTTATCATCACCATCACAAATTATTAATTCGACGCGAACGAAGTCGCTGGTACACGCTAGTTTTACATATAAAATGACAGCGATCTTCATTTCATAGCCATCGCTGACGCCGTTTTTATTCGATCATACGGTACTAGTAAATAGAGTTTTTTCCTTAAAACTTTTTGTTAGTCTAGTAAATATTTTTTTTACTTAAAAAGGCGGTGATTTTAAGGGGGAGGGGGCGGATAAAAAGGCGGTGATTTATAGTGGGAGTAAACAAGCACAAACCATACAAAAGCAATAACAATAAATATATAAAAACAATAACGGAATTGAGGAGCAACCAAACCAAACCAAACTATAGTCTGTCCAACGAGAAGATCCTTGACAGTGATAGATGTGTCTGTCATTTTAATTTCAAAGTAGTTTATTTTATTTTACAAAGAAATAAGTTGGTACAACTGGAACGCATAGCAGGAAATATTTAAAATTTGATTGACAAGATGACAAGTGATTACTTCAAAATATTGTGAAAAAAAACTGTATAAAACTGAAAAAATGTAATCGAGTTATGTTATTTAATAAAAACGGTATGTGTTAATACAAAACAAACAAGAACAAGACACTACATACAAAAAAAATATAAAAAAGAACTATTATTTACTTTCAAGCTTTATGAAACTACCCGCATTTATGATTATATTTATCAATATAACTTATGTACAAATACAAATTTGTAATATTCCGCGGGAATAAATAAAACAACATAGGTAAATAAAACAAACTATTTTATTAATAATAACTCCTACCAAATTTTATACCTTAAAGGTTGATTAATTAACTTTAATCTTAATTTTTTTAAACCAGTACCTTTTGACATTATTTTTCTGCAGTACTAAAATCCATTATTTGCCTATCGTGTGATGTCGATATTTTACAGCTACTCCAGTTTTTAGTATGTGTTTAGTTTGATCCTTCTACCTTATACGAGATGCATTTATCTACGACGAAATGGTATACAAACTTTATCGATGGCAACTTCATTGGTTTAAGACTTCCTGCCTGCGCAGCGAGTATTAACCATAAACTGTGCTCTGGGTCTACAGTTAATTTTCACTCGATTTTTCCTCCACTTGACTTCAAAAGACACAAAACACACGTAATAATACGAATCAAAATGCATCATCTTCCAAAACGCAGGGTATTCAACAAAAGTTGACACAAAATTATAACCTATAATTTGGCAAGACTTTGACAAGCGTCAAAAATGACAAAAATCTAAAGGCGAGTTCATACGCATCGGCGTCCGTTTGTCGTTCATCGTTCCGTCAAACCAATGAAATTGAAATACGATCTGTCATTTTTTAAATAAACCAATAAAACTGGTTAAAAACAACAAGACACGACGCATGACGGATTTATATTTAAACCCATCCATAGATAACTTAAAAATAATTAGAAACTTTTTTTAGTAAAATAAATAGATTGGTATGGGACGTCATCTGCTTTTCTTCTGTCATCGTCTGTCGAAATCTTACCTGAGAAAAAAAACAGAGTATAACAAATCGGAAATGTATTATAATTTATTGAGGACAACATACAACAATGTGTTATTTAATATATATATATATATATATATATATATATATATATATATATATATATATATATATATATATATATATATATATATATATATATATATATATATATATATATATATATATATATATATATATATATATATATATATATATATATATATATATATATATATATATATATATATATATATATATATATATATATATATATATATATATTATAGGAAAAAACGGATTACCTATACGCTTTATTAATTGACACTTAAAAAATGATTTATTCTTTTCATCGTCTTTCTGAAATTCTAGAAGAAGAAAACACATTCTTTCGTATTTGATTGCCCTTGACATTGTCAACACGTTTAAGCAGTTAAATACACTTATTCAAGCTATACTTGCTATGATTTCTTCAAGCTATACAATTTCAAAATACGTTTTGTAGTTGAAAAATATTACTTAACAGTTATCTTAGTTCATAAAACGGATGGCTTCATAAAGCCTATTTCAGTTCGAAGCAGTTTTATGTTTATTATTTGAACTGAATTTAATAATAATAATGTTCATTATTTGTATATAAAGCTGCTACAAACTATAGGCGCTTAATATTCATTTTATTTTGTGAAAAACAATCACCAATAGGTTTTTGGAGAAACTACAGGATTTAGCAGCTAAGGTAATCTGTCTTTTTCATTCCCAATGCTAAAAATAATAGCAACATACTACTGGAGACGAGTTTCTGAATTATCTATATGGAGTGAATCAATCAGTAATAACGTTATATTAACATCGTTTTTTAAGTCTTACCACTTTTCAAGAAAAATTAATGTGAACTTCTCCTTATCTTCTACAGCATCAACATCAGATGCTGCTTTTAAGTATAAAGTGCGGGTGTACCACCAAATTCAGAAAATGTTGGTAACTACACCTTGGAGATGAAGGGCGAAATGTTATAACCATCTGCAGTGAACAAGCCAATTTCACCAATATTATTTATCTTAAAGTAATATTTCGCAACTGTAAATCTGTAAGGATAATGTCAAAGACAATCATGTGAATTGTAGTAATGTATTTCAAAGTAGTAATACATATTTCAAATTCTGAAATTATCGGAAGACGATAAGGCAAGATAATTTAGTTTTTAAGTGCAAATTGAGGATATGTATTATTGAATTCTTCCTAATAAGAGGAAGTATTTTTTTATTATTTATTTAACTCTCTCGTAGAAATTTTATTTGTAAATTTTTAAATCATTGGAACCTTATTGTTGAAACTTGGATCACACTCCTTTTTTAAAATACTTGTTGCATGCTATTGAAAAAAAACTATTTTTACTAGTGTAAATATTTTACAACGCCTTAACGTTTTATTGTTTTAAAAATAAACTGAAGAACATGATTTTCTATTAGTACGCAGAAAGAAAAAAATCGTGTGTGTTTGGGAAGGCTCGAAAGCAAATAATTTTTTGCGACGTTTCGCGACTTTATTGTCGCTTCTTCAGGCTTCATTAATATGTTTTGGTGCCTGAAGAAGCGACAATAAAGTCGCGCAACGTCGCAAGAACATTGTTTCCTTTCGAGCCTTCCCAAACACCCACGATTTTTTTCTTTCTGCGTACTAATTATTACTGGAAACTAACAATAATCATAATGATTTTCTATATAAACCACAAATTTGAGAAACGTAATAAATTTAGAAAGTTTTTAAGCCCTCACTGCACCTCACTAGTTTAATCAAATTATGCACCTATACCTACACATATTATACAAAATTATTTTGTAGGTAATTTTATAAGCAATACTTTTGGTAACAGCAAATTTTTTTAATAAGTTAACCGTACCGGAGATATTTAGCAAAAACTAAAATATTGTACATTTAGGGGTAATTTTATAAGCAATACTTTTGGTAACAGCAAATTTTTTTAATAAGTTAACCGTACCGGAGATATTTAGCAAAAACTAAAATATTGTACATTTAGGGGTGGTTTTTACGGGGTAGTTTGCACGGTCGGAGGGATGGGGACTTTAGTATGTTAATCTAGACCACAATGGCTAGCTATCTACAACAATTGAGTTTTTTAAATTGGATTTTTAATTGTCCTGGAGTCCCTGGACTAAGGTCGTGGCCCAACATAGCTGCACAAGCCACAATAGGCCCTCGCGACCTCAGTGGAGGGTCCCCTATGGGACCCACTCTTAGTCAAATACAAATACAACATAGCTGCACGCGTAGAGCCGAGCGGACAATAGAAAAATACGCGCCAATCCGCGCCTGTATGTGGGGCCACTTTTATTTACTTCAATGCATTTACAGCACTTTCAGTTTGAGCGGACCGTCCGCGACTTCGATCAAGTACCATGAGTTTATATGAACAATTTCACATGGGTCGCGTATGCTCCGTCCGGATGATTTCATCCGACCGTTATCTTGAAAAAAAAATGTGGACGAACAGCGCGGACGCTCCGTCCCATCTGAAAGCACTTAAAGTTTTCGCTGTCCTTTCCGCTCTACGCTACCATTATACAATAACGGAATTGTATCATGCTACGCTACGCTATGTTGTACCATAGTTTAAGGAAAAGAGTAGTTGCACTCTCGCAAATATTTTCTGCCAGTTTTTGCAAGCTGTCGAATATCGGCAGGTTGCAAAGCGTTTCAGTTGAATTCCGTCCGTCGAGCTGCGAGGTTCGAGCGTTGCGTTCCAGCACAGAGACGGATTGATAAAAAAATTAGTGCATTACTGTGTGCTGCTATTAATTGTAATAATAATTCAAAAATGTTGTTCTTTTGAGTTTTTTAAGTTTTCCATCGGATATAAATCGGCAAGCTGATAGTAATTATCAATTAACATTTAATTATATTTGGTTATTTTAAAGCTGAGATACTATGTAATTAATTAAATGTTATATTATTTTTGTTAGCATGTGGGCAGATTTTAAAAATAGTTTTTTAGATATACAGGTTGTTTCAAATATGCGCATGACAATATTTTTTGGTTGGGTCAATTTACGCTGAATTTATCTTCAGAACGTTTCCTAAATGTCTCCGTTTAAGTGTTAATACAAAAATACTATTAAAAAATTAAAGACTTTACATTTATTAGCCAAATAAAGTAAGTGATTTTCTTTAAATTGCTCTCCTGAAAAGTAGCAAAAATCGAGATACGCCTTTTCGTCATAAAGCCGACGATATGTTTCAAGGTTTATAAAGGGGCGTATCCTAAAATATTTTGTTATATACAGGGTGTCACAAAAAAGTTATGGTAAAGTTAGTTTAATTTTTTTTTAAATTATTATATACATTATTCTATTTCGCACTCATTTTACCGTTGAAAGAGGATTATTTCACCGGATAGCATAGCTGCTGTGTTGGAGCCTCATTCATTACGCACTCATTTCTGGGACACCCTGTATAGGGTATTTTTTATGGCGTCACCAAAATCGGAATACTTAAAATGGTATATATCAATTTTTTTAAATACCACATTCTGTATATTATTTTTCTGTCAGATGCAGAATTAAAAAGTGAACATTTTTTTATTTAAAGGGTTTCTAAATTTTTAACGGTTTTGCAGATATTCGCAGTATTATATTACATATGGCTCTTTAAACAGTAAATTTTTATCAAAGCCACCTAATATGATCTTTGTCTAATATTTTATCGTTGGAAATCCCATATGTAATGAAATACAGAAAATATTTGCAAAACGGCTAAATATTTAAGAACACTTTAAATACAAAAAATGTTTACCTTTTAATTCTACATCTGAAAGAAAAATAATATACAAGGTGTTGCATTAAAAAAAAATGAGATACAATATTTTAAATATTACGATTTTTCGTTACGCCCCTTTAAAAATATACCTTCCCGCTTAGCTATTAAGATGAAAGTCAAACTTTTTCTATCACGAATCCTATTCTGTATCCTTTGTGTTTATGAAAACATAGTTGGGTATTACTAAAGTTATATCTAATTTGGTTTTTTACCACCTTTCGTATATAATGCTTTTAACCAAAGTTTTAGTGTAAATAAGAAATAGAATGGCCACACCGCAGTGTGTTTAAATAAAGACGGTGTACTATATGCAAAATTCTTATGCCGAATCCAGTTATGTACAGAAAATTAAACTTTGTTTTAAATCAAAAAAGTTGTGTAAATTTGAAATAGATAATAATATAAAAATATATGTCATATATTTTTTCCGCATTTCTTCCAATCAGAAGATTTTCAGATACAGAAGAATTTTTACCTACGCGAAATGTGAAAAATATTCTGTTTTCAAAAAAAAAAAAAAAAAAATCAATTTTTTATTTTATTTTATTGTGAACTCATATTTTCCCAAATACATCTCTGAAATCCGATGGCGAGTGCCAATGACCATATTCTCTGTCTGGTTAATAGACCACGACTATACAGATACGTCAGTGGTCACGGGAGGCGAGAACAAGATCATATAAAGTGGCAGAAAAAGAACAAAGAATTTGACAAGGAGAGCAATACGTAACTGAACGAAGTACCA
>NW_022146902.1:0-5727 GCF_002938485.1 Sitophilus oryzae | reverse complement strand
TCACATAAGAATAACGATTAAAAAATTAATAAGCGTTTTTTACTTTATTTTATTAAATAAAATATCAAATTTTAGGTGTATTACTAAATGCAGTTTCAATATCTTGTTCCAAACCTTGTTCGTCTCCGGCGAATGAGATTCCCTCTATTAGCAATAACAAAATAAAATAGTTATTTTAACCTAAAAACACAATATTTTGCCAAAAACCAATATTTGTAGAGTTCACATATTTTTGATCAAAACTTTATTATTATATATATGAATTTTACCACTACAATAAAAAACAGTGAATAAAATTTAAAATGTGCCTTATAATTTTTATTACTTCACAATTGTTCATTAATAAGGGAATAAGAAGTAAGAAAATTCAACATTTATTTACCTTAACTTTCATTTTAGGGATGTTTCAAACACAGTAAATCAGAACTGAAAATATAAGATGTATATTATACCTATGTGTATATCTAAACAAAATTATTTGATAATATAATATACAGTCATCAGAAAAGTCTAGCGATAATTTTACAAAATCATAAATAAAATAAAATGGTGATTGTTTAGTAAACGGTTCTTAGTTTAAAAAAATATTTAGTTTTATTCTCTTGTTTGCAAAGAAAAATTCATATTGTTTATAAATAATAAAAAGTGCATATGCAAAGAATTTCAATACAATAAAATGTAAGAAAGTCATAAAATTCATGTAATAAGAACATTAATTATATGTATGTCAAAAGATGTCCATTTACATTATAGCAACCAAAATCTAAAACAAAAGCCGTATAAAATTGTAACGGCAACAAAAAAAGTAAGGCCGCAAAATTCCATCTTTGGTACACCCCAATAAAATTTTCACAAAAGGTAGGTAATGGTTTGTCAAACCGAACTAGGTACCTAGATTAGATTTATTCTTATTAGAAAGTACGGTTTTTCGAAAATAGATGTTTATAAATTACAGGCGGTTTATAGAACTTAAATTTAATTTTTAACATTCAATACACTTTCTTAAAAGGGAAACAGAAATTGTTATTAACTTATTGCTAATTAGTATGTACCATGTACCTTTTTCCTACAAATAATTTAATTAATAAATCTACAATTTAAAAAACATAATAAATATATGAGTTAAAAATAAACCTAAAAATATAATTTAGAGATCTGCTATTTTTTATGTCTAGGTACGCCTCTGATCTACAGAGAATAGGATATAGTAATATACCTAACCCTACTTATTTGTATTTACCGGTGAAAAGTTAAATTTGGATTTAAATGATACACTCTCTTGTACACAATACATGAATGCACCATATTTTCAAAATAGTGTCCACAGAAGTCCACAAAATAACGCAAAAATACTATAATACTGCAAATAAAGAATATGGAGTTTGATCGGCGGTATAGCAACATCGCAAAAGGAGAATCTAGGGTTTTCCATTCATCCTCGAAATACGTTGTACTACGCCGGCATGTTTCTAAAACTGACGTTGCCAAACTGCTTTTTATTTTTAAAAGAAACACGACCATGATATTTTTATTCCATTATAAAATTTAAAATAGTAAAGCAGTTAAGCATTAAATGAAAAAATTGACGTTAGCAAATTAATGTAGTTGACATATTACAAAAATATAACGAAATTATTTATTACTTAATAATTGGTTGTGGTATTTAATCGAATACTAATACCAATATACAGGTAAATCTGGCAAATGTTTTCGGTGTAAGAGAGATGGGAAAATAAGGATAGAATAATGGCTGATGAAGGAGAAAGGTAAACAATTGTATCTCTTGAGTTTAAATATCTTTGATTCCGCTATACACCGGGAGGCCTGAGTTCGAGGCTGCCACGGGGCATAATTATTTTTCTTTTATTTTCGTTAATATTCTGATTGTAAAATATTAAATACATATCTTAAACAATAATTCAAGGATTATGAATTGTTTCTAGTCAAACTTCTTTAACTTCGTCAGTGACTCACTCGCCGTCATCATAATTCTAAAGTACTTCTAGATGTGTCACAAACTTCAAATTTTGAATTGTAGGTAGCTTTAAGCTTATAATGGCAGGAAAAATTAAAAATCTCGAAATATCCTTAGAGCTCAAAAAGCTAGCTGTCTAGTCGCTAGTAGTAACCGACTTCCGAACAGGAGGACCGGTGATAGGATTGTCTTAAAAATTTTGATTTTTACATAAAGGCACCTGCTCCATTTATTTAAAATATTATCAGCGTTACAGTGTTGCCGGATCATTTGAAAAGTGGTAGCATCTTTGTTATTTTAAATGGAAGTCTATTATTACATTTTGGAACTCTTATAGTTTTCGAGATAAATATAAAATATGTGTAAAATTGACAAAAAATAATTTTGAATAAGTATTGGTAAAATCATGAATTGAACATTTTTAAAGTTGATATTTGAGTTATAACGAAAGTCGGAAACACAAGTCGTTAGAAAACTAGAATTAATTCAATTGATATTATCTGACTTAATTACACGATAATTCAAAGTTTATGAATTATAGTCAAACTTCTTTAATATTATTTTGAATGACCCGAAAAAAAATAGAAGAATACCTAACCTACAAAGAAATAAGATCCCATCAAAAACATATGTTTTTTTTGATGGGATTCATTCATTCTATAATTATTATAATGTCTTGGCAATTGCATGCCCGGCACCATAATTATAAAAAGAAATAATCTACTATTTCGATTACTAAGTAAATCTAAACGGTGCACTTAAGAATAAAGTTTTTTAATTACTATATAGAATATCATATTATCGTGCAATCGCCAAGTCATTATAATTATTACCTATAGAAATAAAAGATGACTAATATTGATACTAACAATTTATATCAAAATTGTTGAATAGATGCTTAAAGAGAGACTAAATAAAATAAGCTGACTTGGTTTTTCATAAGATCTCACAACTTTCTATAGCGGAGGAATTGTTTTGCGAGACTTAGCATTTTTTACATTCTATGTTTTTGGTGGGGTTATAACTCGGATTATAATTACCAAAATAACATAAGTGAAGGGAAATAACTATAGATGAGCAAAACGGCGATTTTCCAATAGCAGTTAAAACTGCGATTGTGATTTATGAATCGCCTTTTAGTTCCTGCGAACTACAGGGCGAATTTGGTTATCTTATAACCTATCGAAAAGGTATAAAAACTGAGTTCCGTAGAGGTTTTCACGTAGAATCCAGTGGCGTAACTAGTTTCTCGCCGGGAGCTCCCGTTTTAGAAATATGACTGAAACTTATGTAAATGGGTCACCCTGTATATTACTTTTTATTTTATTTGCCTTGTTATGCGCTTTTAAAAATATAATATACTCAACAATTATTTACAGAAATAATGTAAAAGGAAACTTAAATAAGGTAACTTTTTAACATAAATCAACCTAGTTTTTAAACAGTATTAGATACTATTTTATTTAATGTAGATTAAGCATGTAATTTTGCTTTCCATTGTATTATGTTAATAAACTGCACTGAAAATAAACTTGTGCACCTTTTAGTAAACAGGCGGTCAATCAGAGTTATTGATATTTTTGATACATTTGTGGAATAATTTCACATGTAGAATCTAGCGTGGAGCCAATAACCAAAATTTGTCGTCGAAAAATTATTCAGTTGTTTTGGTTCTTCTTCTTACAGTGCCATACTTATAAAGAGCATTGGCGACCTCTCGCATGTACTTGTGATATGTATCATCAGTGTTTCACAAGTACACGGGACCTACAGTTTATTGGCGAATCCGAACGGCACTATTTGAGAGGCTGTACAAGGCAAATATACTCAAGGTGGTTTGCTATTGCCTTCCTTTGAGGTAGCGGCTCGTTGGTCGCTCTATTTAGATGAATAAATATTTCTATTTAAATAAATAAAGCGACCGTATTGGCTGGGGATCGAACCCAGTACCTTCCGCTCCGCAGATCGACACACTAACGCTAGAGCTACGGCCGGCCGGTTTTGGTTACTTAATTTAAAAAACCGCCTATGCAAAAAGGTTAAATAATGCATTTTTGCCTTATTAATGAAAATAAATACTGAGTATATATATATATATATATATATATATATATATATATATATATATATATATATATATATATATATATATATATATATATATATATATATATACATATACCGTATGATCGAAAAAAATGGCGTCCAGTTGGTTGGGAAATGAAGATCGCTTCATTTTAAATGTAAATGTATATGGGAAATGTCATCGATCGTCATTCACCAACCAACTGTTCATCGATCATATATATATATATATATATATATATATATATATATATATATATATATATATATATATATATATATATATATATATATATATATATATATATATATATATATATATATATATATATATATATATATATATATATATATATATATATATATATATATATATATAACCATATGATCGAGAAAAACGGCGTCCAGTTGGTTGGGAAATGACGATCGATGACATTTCCCATATAAATTTACATTTAAAATGACAGCGATCTTCATTATATATATATATATATATATATATATATATATATATATATATATATATATATATATATATATATATATATATATATATATATATATATATATATATATATATATATATATATATATATATATATATATATATATATATATATATATATATATATATATATATATAATATTTTTAGAAAACTCATTACAAGACAAATAAAATAAATATACAGGGTATACTTATCCCATTTAAAAAAAAACATTTAACTAATTAAAAAGTTTAGGTCATATTCAAAAAGAGAGCTTTTAGCGAAAAACTGGGCTCTCGCTAGTTTATTTTCTTTTAATTTTTAAAAGTCTTCTAAAATTGATTTTAGAAAATTTAATTGATCTATGAATTTAAGTCTACGTGAAAAACTCTATGGGACACAGTTCTCACCTTTTGTTATAAGCAATGTTATAAGGTGTCCCAGAAATGAGTCAGTCAGTACAGTTCCAGTGATGTATAACCAAAATACGAAGAGGGTCGAAAAATGCAATAATTTCTAATTATAAGGCTACTAAGACGGCCCTAGTACTATTAGTATCTAGTATCTTTAAATTCATAAAAAATAGCATAATAATGTAAAAACCTTATATTTGTACCTCTACTCATAAACGAGATACCCTGTAAAGCACACGAAAATGGGACACCCTGTACTCCTCTTCAAATAACTTGTCACAATCACTTAAAAACGCTTTTTTATTTTATTAATTATATTCACAGGCATTTCCAATAGATTTTCACAATCACAAACCAATCTTAATTAACAATTTCTTGCTAAATAACTTCTTAATTTGCAAGATACCAATGATATTTTCTAAATAATGTTATATTTTAGTTTAAACAATTTGCTAGAGTAATTAATTTAATTAATTAAAAATTATATTTAAAAAAATAAAGGCTTGTCTAAACTTGCTTTCCTTCTCCGTAATCGAGACAAAAAGAAAACGCTTATATAGCGGCACTTTCGAAATAAGCTTTAGGTTCTTTTGTACTTAAAATTAAATTTTCTATGTCAACAAACCTTCGGCGAAAGCTGGATATTAATTAATAAAGTGGGTACCCGTATTTTAAGTTAAAATCGACCCATATTCGGTAGTGCGGTGCCATCATTGATAAAAGAAATTATAGACAGACTATATTAATATATAATATATATGGTATGTAA
>NW_022146901.1:0-4204 GCF_002938485.1 Sitophilus oryzae | reverse complement strand
TGGCAATGCTATGAAAGAAGCCGGCATCTTTGATTTTTTGCGGAGTCAGATATAGATAAGGACACATTATTTTTTTTTATTGAGGTGCTAGTATTTACACAGAAAATACATTATGAAAGGCGCTGTTGCCATATTTTGGTATTAGTTGATATTAGCAAAGAATATTATTGTTTGGCTTTAGTTAATTAGGGATAGTATGTCTATATATTCTGCATTTTTTTTATTAATATTCTGTTGTTACTGCAATAATACTTGTTATTTTGGATGCAGGAAAATTATTTTTAATGTTTTTTAGCAAAGACTGGTTTCATAAATAATAATAACAGTAATAATTTGTTATACCTATTAACAACAAAATTTAAAATCATTTAATATAAATATTTTCTTTTAAGTAGTAGCAAAATATAAACAACAAATTAGATGTCAAAATGATTTATATTAGATCCTATTTAAAAATAATATAGTCTCTAAATTTTTTGGCAACGTTGGTTTATTAAATAATAATAATTACAGAACTAATTTGTTATATTAACAACAAATTTTAAAATCATGAAATATAAACATTTATTAATTTTCTAAGCAGGCAGTGTAATTGAAGGAAAATATAAATAAAAAATTAGAAATCAAAATTATTTATATTAGGTGCTTTATATTACTATTTAAAAATTATATTTACTTTTACTGGCATTTACTTTAAAAAATAAATGAAATATTTTTTCTTCGCAAAAAACTACATGTAAGAGAATTAGCATAAACAAAATACAAACATCGTGAACTTTTTTTTTTAATTGGCACGTGTAAAACTTTCATTTTAATTTTCTCATCCCATAGTTTGAGTTCGATAACCATTTACTTAAATATGATTATACAACCACATTACTTAAATATGATTATTAAGTTTAACTAATTCATATTATTAAAACATCTAAAATACAAATATGTATTTTTAAAATTAATTGTAAGTTCATCTCATCTCTCTTAAAAATTGCTACTTCTCAAAATTTCCCATTAAAAAAATAGACCATATACCATATAAAATTAAATAATTGAAAGATCGGACTACGGAAAACCACACAAATTTTCGGAAAAATTTTGACCACCTGCACATGCACACAATCGTCAATAAATAAAATTAAAACATAACTACTATTTTAGTATTTTAACTATTTTAATAAACGCAAAAATAGCACAGTATTTATACGGCGAAGTTATAAAAATTTGGAAGAACTAATAATGCACTGACACATACAAAAATCAAACGAATACTAAATTTCATTTATCAAAAGCATTCGATAGTCGTGGCTCAACGGTAACCATTTAGTCGCACGGCGAGGTTGTCACATATGCTTTAGTATACAAATGAATGAATTATTTTATTCGAATAAAACCATTCGATAGTTGAAATCATTCATTCATTAACCATTCGATAGTCTAATTCATTCGATAGTTCCCATCGCTACTGACCATAGAGACAAGTACTGACTCTACTACTATCGGTGTATTTAAGGATCTTATTTTTAATACGGGTTAAAATATAATGTATTTTGTTTTATGTTGCCAATAAATACTATTAGCTATTAATATTGTAAAAATATTCAGGGTGTTTCAAAAACATGTGCCATTTCTCGTCGGGAGATTCTTCATATCAACATAGGTCCGATTCTGCTTTGGTTCGAAGCTACAGGGTGTTAAATTCTTAATATTTTTCGATTTATTATAATTTTCTTCCAAGTACTTTTAGCGTTTCAAATGAAATTTTGAGGGTAAAAGTTACTATATACGACATAATTTAATGCTAAAAAGTGTCGTCATATTCACCAGGGACGTGCATATGGGTTACGCCACTGACTTTTTTCTCATATTAGCAAAATAGTGCGAGCAGTTTAATACCGATTAAAAGTTGTCTCTTGATATTTTGTCGATTTCGGCCTCCTTGATGAGATAAACGCAATTTTATTAATTGGTTTTGATCCAAGTCTAATAGTAATTAACCTTTAAAAAAATTTAATATCATTAACTTGCGAAAATTTTAAATAAATACTCACTGATTCCTCATCAAAAATATGAAAAAGTTCCTATAAACATGCGTATGGAAATGCATTGTCTTAGAGTTACAGGATGTTAAAACCTTTTAAAATTAGTTTTTTGTAATTATCTTAAATAACATTATTTTTTATTTGAAATTGCTGTAGATTGGTCTAATAGTATTAACAACTAATAGTAATAATATTTAATAATAAATTAGGTGAAATATACAGGGTGTTTCAAAACAAATGCGAAAAACTTTAGGGGTGATTCCTTGTTCAAAATAAAGGGTAGTTTGCTTTATAAACGTTGCCAACAAAGTCAACCATTAGGGAGATATCGCGGTACAAAGATGGCGGAAAAATAATGTTTTTATTTTTTATCTTGAAAACAAAAAGAGATAGACTAATGAAATTTTATGGAAGCATTACTGTTATGAAAACACACTTTCTGGTAATTTTTTCACTTTTTTAAAATGAGTGGAAAGGGTTGAGATAAACTACCCCTATGATTCTTGTTAACGAAATTTAAAGAAAAATCCTATCAAACACATGCAAACAAATTAATTTGGATAGTTTAGTTTGTTTAGAAACTTTTTTATCTCTTGTGTTTTTTTGATAAAACTCACCGATTTGAAATTAAAAAATAAAATGTAAAGCATTACATGTCAGGACAAAAAACATTTTCAGATTAAGAATCTAGTGATAATAACGATAATAATAATCATCTAGATAATAACGTATTGCAGTAGAGTAATGTCAAATAAAATAATATTAGGAACATCCTAAAAAGTAACAGCGGCCGACTAGATTTTTTCCTAAAAAAATTACAGCAGCCCACTAGATTCTTTATCAGAAAATGTTTTTTGTCCTGACATGTAATGCTTTATATTTTATTTTTTAATTTCAAATCGGTGAGTTTTATCAAAAAAATACAAGAGATAAAAAAGTTTCTAAACAAACTAAACTATCCAAATTAATTTTTTTGCATGTGTTTGATAAGATTTTTCTTTAAATTTTGTTAACAAGAATGATAGGGGTAGTTTATTTCAACCCCTTCCACTCATTTTAAAAAAGTGAAAAAATTACGAGAAAGTGTGTTTTCATAACAGTAATGTTTCCGTAAAATTTCATTAGTCTATCTCTTTTCGTTTTCAAGATAAAAATAAAAACATTATTTTTCCGCCATCTTTGTACCGCGATATCTCCCTAATGGTTGACTTTTGACCCAACGTTTATAAAGCAAACTACCCTTTATTTTGAACAAGGAATCACCCCCTGAAGTTTTTCGCATTTGTTTTGAAACACCCTGTATAATTTATTAATTTTATTTTTATTTTAATTTTATTAATTGTGATTAATAAAATTGCGTTTATGTCATCAAGGAGGCCGAATTCGACAAAATATCAAGGGATCACTTTTTTGATATCAAAAGAAAAAAAGTCAGTGGAGCACATGTTTTTTGAAAAATATTCCAGTGATAACCCCATATGCACGTCCCTGATAGATTTATCTTCAATTTTTTTCATTAAAATATGTAGCACTTATAGTAACTTTTTAAATACATATAATTAATAATAACCCTTTGTTACACTACTTTGTCACAGACCATTGAAATAAAATTAAAAAAGAAATAGAGAAAATCCGTCAAATTCTCTAGAGGATCATGTGAACCGGCCACAGTCGTTTCGTATAGAGAGATGAGTCTGCGGGATGTCACTGTGTTGTCTCAGCCACATGACAAATGGATATTGAAAAACGAACAGTCACCGGTGGACAATATGTTCACGTTTACATTGTGGCTTACGTGTGTGGCATATCGGGATTTTTTTCTAGTCTTCTCCATCGACAATCCAACCCGGTATAAGAATGCCTGCTTTGATAAGACGGACAATAATAGATGTCTTTTTTATTATTTATTTTCTAGCTATATATTTAACATTTTTTTATATGTGTGTGTATAGATTTTTTAGTTTGTCAAAACTAGTAGTGGGAACTATCGAATGAATACTATCGAAACATTCGATAGTTGCAATTCATTCGAATAATTCGATAGCTAGTAAAAAAACATTCGTTGAAAACTATTCGAATAAAAATTATCGAATAGATTCATGCCATCTGCCTTGAAATATTGTATTCTAGTAATTCGGCAGCAAAAACCATTCATTTATAAAATTCAT
>NW_022146900.1:0-5175 GCF_002938485.1 Sitophilus oryzae | reverse complement strand
TGTCTTCTTTAATTAAAACAATGACACCAGGCTTGAGCAATTGAGAATAATTTCGTTGCCATTTAGAGCGTTGTTGTAACTCTGAGATAAATTCCTTCGACCATCTTTTCCAAAAATGCTGAATTATTTTTTGCAGCATGTGAAATCTGGACAAACGACAGTTTGGGATTGTAGTGTAGTCATCTTCTGGTATGGTCGTAATCCTTTCTCCGATCAGAAAATGGGAGGGTGTTAATGGTTGAATATCGGAAGGATCGTTAGTTAAAGGATATAAAGGTCGGGAATTCAAACAGGCTTCAATTTGAGTTAAAATGGTTAAGAATTCCTCATACGTCAGTGGTACATCTTTCATAACCCTTTTTATATGAAACTTAGCGGATTTTACTCCTGCCTCCCATAATCCTCCAAAGTGGGGTGCCCTTGGAGGTATGAAGTGCCATTTTACATTATTTAAACTTAGTTCAGTTTGAATTTTATTTTTAGAATTTTTAAGAAATTTATCAAATTCATTTTTGGTGCCAACAAAATTAGTTCCATGATCTGAATAAATATTACCACTAATACCTCTACGAGCAAAGAAACGTCTAAGTGTTGAAATAAAAGCACTTGTTGACAAACTGGTGACTAATTCAATATGAATAGCTTTGGTTGATAAACAAATAAATATACAAACGTAAGATTTTATTATTTTATAATTTCGTGTGCACCTATCTTTTAACATAAATGGACCACAAAAGTCAACACCAACATTAAAGAACGGTCTACACTGACTAATTCGATAGGATGGTAAATCACCCATTAGGTGTTCTGAAGGGACCGGATTACATCTGTAACACACAGTGCAATTTCTTACAACTTGTCTAACTAAATTTCTTCCTGAAAGAATCCAAAACTTCTCACGTATAGAAGAAAGTAAAAGTTGAGGCCCTGCATGAAGTAACCTCTTATGTTCATATTCTACAAGAAGTTTGGAGAAGTAATGTTTTCCGGGAAGAATAATAGGAAATTTTTTATCATAATTATAATTAGAGTGTCTAAGTCTGCCGCCTACTCTAATTATATTATCACGATCTATAAAAGGATGTAATTTTATTAATTTGCTTTTATTATTTACAGATTTTGAATTGTTTAATGTGGAAAATTCCTTGGCAAAAACATCGTTTTGTATTAAACGAATAAGAATATTTAAAGCATTTGTTAATTCTTTTGTGTCTAATGAACCAGTTCTTTTTATATCAGGATTTTTGCAATTTATAGAAAATCTTATACAGTAAGCGGTTACACGTTGTAATTTTGTGAAGGATGAAAATTTTGTTAATAAATCGAAATTGTTTTCATTAGTGGTTACTGTGAATGATAATGGTTTAACTGTTTTTCGTTCATTTGAAACATCTATGTCACATACACTCTCATCAGTGGGAGAATACGTAGGCCATTTTTCCTTAGATGCTGAAAGCCAAGTAGGACCTTTCCACCATAATTGATTATTTATCAAATCTCCAGGTGTAACACCTCTAGAGAGAAGGTCGGCGGGATTCTCCTTAGAATTTATATAAAACCATGCATCACTACTAGTGAGAGTTTGGATCTGAGACACACGATTTCCAACAAATATTTTCCAGTGATGTGACGGTGATAAAATCCAGGATAAAACAATTTGTGAATCACACCAACAGAAGTATTCATCGACCTTGATATCTAAACTATCTTTTACCTTGTTCAGAAGTTGAGCCCCTAGAAGAGCTGCACATAATTCTAACCGAGGCATTGTAATAATTTTTAACGGACTCACACGAGTTTTAGCACAAAGCAAATTTACTGTGATACTATTATCTGTATCTATGGTTCTAATGAATATGCATGCCCCATATGCCTGTTCACTTGCATCAGAAAAACAATGTAACTCAGTAGTGAGTGTATTAGTTGATAATATGTAACGAGGTATGTTAATATTATTGATGTCTATTAAATGTGATCTGAAATTAATCCAGCTTCTATAGATATCCAAGGGTATAGACTCATCCCAATCGATCTTTGACTGCCAAAGCCTTTGTATTAATATTTTAGCAACAATAATGATTGGAGCAATTAAACCAAGAGGATCAAAAATTTTAGCGATAGTTGAGAGGATTGTTCTCTTTGTAAAACTAGTGTCATTATTTGAGCAAATACTATATTTAAACGTGTCAGACCTAGAATCCCAAGTAAGACCCAGAGTTTTAGTTTCTAATGACTGATCAAAAAATAATAGTGTTTCAGAAGATGGTTGTTCCTTTACAACTTCAATATTATTCGACATTAATTTTCTAAGTTCAAAACCACCCGAATTTAAAATGAGCAAAATACGAGTTTTAATGTTTAAAACGTCTTCAACTGAAGAACCTCCTGTAAAAAGGTCATCTACATAAAAATCGTTAGATATAATTTTAGATAATTCAGGGTCTGTCTTAGAGCATTCATGGGCTAATTCAAGTAAACAACGAGTAGATAGATAGGAGGCTGATGCGGTTCCGTAAGTTACAGTATTTAACTGATAAGTTTGAATTTCTGAATCTGGATCAGATCGCCACAATATAAGTTGAAGATTTCTCTGATTATTTTTAATTAGAACTTGCCTATACATTTTGGCTATATCACCTATTAAAACAATCTTATGCTTTCTAGACCTTAAAATAATTGAAAATAGATCGTTCTGAATAGTAGGACCCACACAAAGGATATCATTCAACGAAAAGCCACTGGACGTTTTAGAAGATCCGTCAAACACTACTCTAACTTTCGTAGTAGTGCTACTTTCTTTAAAAACGCAATGGTGTGGTAGATAGAAGTGAGGTTTCTCGTGGTCTACTGAATCAATTCTAGTCATGTGACCCAAAGTTTCATATTCACGTATAAAATCAGAATATTCCTTTTTTAGAGGAGGATTTTTTTGAAATTTTTTCTCCAAAGAATAAAAGCGTTTCAAAGCGATTTCTTTTGAATCACCAAGACAAGATGGGGATATTTTAAAAGGTAACTGTACGACAAAACGGCCATCTGGATTTCTTACAGTGGATTTTACAAATAACTCTTCACATGTCTTTTCTTCTGGAGAAAGATGTTCAGAATAGCTATATTCTTCTACACTCCAAAATTTCTCCAACATATTCTCCAAGGAATTGTTTATGGATGAAAAGTTACAAGAAAGCCCAGAGCTATCCTTTTGAATGTATTTCTTAGGGAAAAATCTACCAGAAATGACCCAACCGAATCTAGTTTTCTGCAAAATAGGCAAGTCTTTGCCAAGTTTTATTTGACCAATATTTAATAAATCCCAAAAATAGTCGGCTCCTATAAGCAAATCAACACTACCTGGTATATGATAAGATGGGTCTGCTAATATTAAGTTTGCGGGAATATTTAAATCAGATTTATCGAAAACAAATGAAGGGATTTTTGAAGTAATCTTTGGCAATACTAAACAGTTGATATTTATTTTAAAGTTTGATTGTCTAGATTCTATTAGAAGTTTTGTTTGCTTTAAGACCTTTGCCTGATTTTGAGCAATACCAGTAATTGACAAATTAACTGCTGTTGAAGGTAATTTCAACTTTTCGAAAAGACTTTCTGAAATAAAACTAGCTTCACTACCATTATCTAAAAGAATTCGACATGTATGACTTCGTCCATTGCTGTCAAATATATTGACAACAGCGGTTGATAATAAAACATTAGCAGATTTATAATCAAACGATGATACAGAAAGGTTTATAGTATTTGAACTAATATTGTCTTGATTTATTTCATGATTAGAACTAGATGACTCATTAGATGATTGATCTGGACTATTCTGAATAGGTTTTGTTTTAGAGTTTTGAGTATAATCAATATGGAGCAATGTATTATGTCTTTGCTGACATTTTCGACATGGAATAGAGCGACAATCCTTTACAACATGATTATTTCGAAGACAATTTATACATAGTTTAAGGCGTTTAACCTCTGATAATCGTGAGTGGACATTTAGAGCAATAAAAGAGTTACAGTTATAAATAGTATGCTCCTTTTGACAGAAACAACATTTTGGGGTGTGTTTACTTACTGACATCCCTCTAATATTTCTTGAAGTAGTTGGTGTTTGTGTAGACTGAATACTTTCAAGGATTTTACATTTTTCTTGTAAGAATTTGGTGAAATCAGCAATAGTTATACTCTCTAGTTTTGAAGAATCAGCTTCCCATTCACGTCTTGAATTATTATCTAGCTTGGATGAAACCAAATGGATTAGCAATGCGTCCCAGGAACTAACCGGTTGACCTAAAACTTCAAGTGCCCTTAAGTGTCTTGTCATGCTGTCTAAGAGGTTACGTAGCCCAGAAAATGATTCTTTACTGATTGAGTCAAGTTGAAATAAAGCTTTGATGTGATTTTTTACTAATAATTGTTTATTTTCATATCTATCTACTAACAACTGCCAAGCTACCTCGTAATTACTCGATGAACATTCTAATGATTTAAGAAGGTCTGCTGCTTGACCTTTCAAGGACAAACGAAGATAATGAAATTTGTTTATTAAAGGAATTGAAGGTTCCTTATGTATTAGAGATTCAAATGTGTCCTTGAAAAACAACCAGTGTTCATAACTTCCATCGAAAGTTGGAAGAGTAATTTGTGGTAGCTTTATATTAGGTGTACTTGCCTCTTGTATTCCACTTGATGATGAGTGTATAGACACATTAGGTTCATTTTGGACTGCATGTAATGACAAAAACCTCTTTGCAATCGACATTAACTCAAAATAGTTGTCCTCGAAATTACACCGCGTGAGTGAATGCTCATCCTCGGACGTATCTACATCTAAAGCCTCTATGTTTGTTTGTGTTGTATTGAAAGAATCTAAAATGCCTTCTAAACTATTCATTCGAAGCTCAAGCTGAACTAAATCTGGCACATCTTGTGTTTTAAACTTGTCTAAAAAGTTTCTAAACCTTGTCAGTTGTGCTTTATGTGTAGCACGAATATTTTTTAATTGTTTTAATTCAGCATCTGCTTCAGCCATTTTGAATAATCTTTGAGAATATATGAATTATTTATAGGTACCAAGTTGTATGTTTATAAATGCAAATAAAATGTATGAAAATTACGAAACTATTCTAACTCAATTGTTTAAAAAAGGATAATAAAGGATATTAGGAT
>NW_022146899.1:0-5056 GCF_002938485.1 Sitophilus oryzae | reverse complement strand
CAGAGACAACTTCGAGACGTGAAAGTAAACGTAAATAATTTGTCCGCGAGAGAGACAGACTATTTCCTCTCTCTCCCTCAACTGCAAGGCAGGTGAAACCAGAGGGCGCGCGTGAGGTCGATACAGGCGTCTGCCCGCGAAATTCAAACTGCACTCCTTTTTATTCCGTACTTTAAATTATTTTATAGATCGCAGGCAAAATGAATGGAACACTACATTTTTCGAAAAAAATTAGTAGTGTTCCATTCATTTGGCCACCGATCTTCCTGATAAGAATAAAAACTCCGAAGATTAATTTCAAAACTTATTTATTTTTTATAGTAAATAAAAACAAATATAATTGGAAACATCATGTACAGTGGAAACCAACAATATTTGGACTGGAATAAAAACACCTCTGTGTATAGCAAAACTGTTTAAATGAATAGACAAAAATTGTAAGCGATAAGAAAGTTACAAAAAGTTATAGTACCTATTTATATTTAAGTACAAGTACAAAGTATACACATTAAATACAATGTGTTTACTTTGCACATATTACCGTATGATTGAAAAAGAAAGAAAAAAAATGGTGTCCAATTGGCTTGGAAATGAACATCGATGACATTCCCCATATAATTTTAAATTTAACAAAAAAAATAGTGTTTTTATACAAGTCCATAAATAACAAGATTAATAATTCTCTGTGTTGTAATATACATAATATTGAATTACGAGGAACAAAATAAGAAAAATTTAAAAAATGGCAAAGTTTTAATAAACAGTTATAATTTACTTAACCAACCACACTCCATATTTACAAAAAAAATCTAGAGGGGGGCTAGTGTTGCAACCAGGGAAGAAAAAAAAAGATTAAAAAAATGAAGAACAAAACGTTTACATGAATTTCTCTATAAAGAAATTTGATAGACTTAGTGATCAACTCGTGTTTCCATAAATTACTTACATACCCGCAAATTTTTAAAAAAAAAATAAAAACTAACACACACTATTTGAACAACACAAAATGTTAACTAAACAAAACTAGAAAAAGTAATTTTAACTACATCACAAGCAAATAAAAATTAACAGCTGCAGTGCGATTCTGCAAACATATTTTCTTTCTAGTGACTCATCAATTGTATAAAAAAAGAATAGGCTAGACAGGAAATTTCTTGCTACAGAGCTTACAGAATCCCACTGCCGATCTTTATGGAAATATTTTAAAACCGGTTCAATATCCACACTTAATAGAACAAAATTAAAACACTAGTTCACCAATACACCACACTACTACATTTAAAGCTGAACGCGCTACCACTTTTAAAAATAGTAGTTTGATATATTATGGTGAACTAGTGTTTTAATTTGCTGTTGTAACACCAACGTCAACAATATTCTACACTTGCTCTATAAAAAAAGGACTGCTATGAATTATTGTTAACAGAATGTGCCACTTTGTTCAAAACGAAGAAATGAACATGCATATACATATATACAAAATACAAACGAAAAATTAAAAAAAAGTTAAACTTTTTTAATATGCAGTATTAAACGAAACAGCATCAAATCAAATGCAAAAATATTATACAACCTTTAACATTGCCTAAAGAATTAAAGTTATATAAAAATTATTCAATTATTCAAAAGCATTTAGCAATTTTTTTAAAATAAGAAAAAAATTATGAATTCAAAATCGTAATCAATTAATTCCCCACAACAAAATATAAAGTTCAAGCATCTTTAATTATTAAAGATGCTTGAACTTTTTTACTTTCTTTTTTGTAGATCTTTTTTCTTTTTTTAATTCCTTTAAATACTGGTTCTGTCTTCGACACCACCAAGGAATGCCAATTCTGCATATAGATTTAATTGTAAGGGAAGCAATAATACTAGTATGATTGCTGCATGTGAGCCAATCAAAATTTGTATTACTCATTAAGTGGTGTTGTGCTTTAGACATAATTCCTTTTTGGGATGCAAATTTGTCCAGGTAGGATTCCAAAAGTGTCACACCATTTCCAACAACAATGGTAAATGCCTCTGAAGGATATATTAGTGACTTTTTGGAATCCACCCATTCTTTGTTTGATATATATAAATTGTGCAACTCAAAGTCATGTGACACCAATAATGAGTTGCACAATTCACAATTATGATTTTTAAAAATTGTTTTAACAATAAAGCCTGCGACATATGCCACTGATAATATATTTATATTGCCTGTACATACATCTGCCGACATATTAACTACTAATTCATCTAAAACGTTTTCATCAGAAATTTCCGATTTTTTTTGGCCCTGGCTATGTCCTTCTTCAAATTGTTCGGTAGTTATATCTAAAAATGATCGAAGATTAGACAACAAAATGTTGTCGTCCTCTTCACAATTTGTTCCAGAAAAATTTTGATTTGTTAATCCATTTAAAATCTGCGTTTTCAAACTTCCAATAAATTGCTTCACATTTGGGTTATCATTGCAACCACAACCGTTTCGAATAGCCCCAAATAAATTTTCTAGGGGGTCCTGGTTTAGGGACCTGGGACGTAGCATGGAGATACCTTTTGAAGCCAATTCCTTCCAAATTCCTTGAATAGCATTTAAGGAAACCAACCATCCAATTTGTGAAGGGGGTCTTGATGATTTTATGGAACCACTTTTGTTCAATCTTTTAAATGTCCAATTTTTTACAATATCTGATGCTTCGAGCCAATATTTGTGGTGAGGAGAACCTTCATATACCGCAGAACGAAGCTTTTTTCCTTCAGGAGCATTTTTCGACCTTCCATTGAAGCTGTCAAAGAGTGTGTCCACCTCTTTGACAAAAGTTGCGGTAGCAACAGCTCTCGACTCCAAAACACCTACAAAGACAAAAAATCTGTTGAAAATATGCAGTGTACAGGCTGATTAAAACTTGGAGCTTTGCGTTAATAAAAGGAAAATGATAAATATAAATATACAATTTGGTGACACTATTCAAAAGGACTGGTTAAGTTAGGTTAGATTGACTGGTTAAGTTATATCTTTTTTTGTAGTAACCACCTTAGACTTATATAAAAGTAGCACATTAGCGCAAGGTGCCAAGCTTAAATCGCAATAAAAAAATAATTAATAAAATAAATACCTAGACTAACTAACGAATATAGGAAAGCTCCAGTTGTGTGACTAAGGACTTGTGCTGCCACACATACCTTCATTGCATACTTCATTACTGGTTCTAAATGCGTATCTTTAATTTTGTGCATTGTCCTGAATACATATGGATTATTTTTGTCGATAAGGTAGGCTTTTCTAATGTCCTGAATACGAGCTTCCATCATGGTTTTTGTTTCCTCATTCCCAATTGAGCACGGTAAAAGAATATTATGCTTTCGAAATAACGAAAATGTGCATTTCAGCAAATGAGGAGGATCGTAGAGGGTATATACTTTTTTGCTCTGAAACATAAAAAAAGGTGTCTCTACAGTCACACCCAATTGCTTCATGCATTTTACATTGCTGACACCCATGTCACACACTGTTGCAACAACATTCAAATTTCCATAGTTTTTTGCAGCTTTTAAAACCGCAAGGATACATTGTTGCAATATGGTTGAATTACAACCATTACAATTAAAATAGAATGCCACTGGTTGCTTCCACTTCATGTTCAGCCCAACTAACATAAAAACTAGAGCTTTATTTGCAAACTTTCTCTCGCCTGGACTGTCAATAGAACCGAAATCTTCAAAGCCCAGTATTTTATCTGCAGCCAGATCATACTGGACATTCTCTTGGAGATCGCATTCGTCAAATAATAGCACACAGCTTCTATCCAAACCCTCAGGGAGCTTTTCATTTAATTGCTTAAAGATATGGTTGTTAATTCCTGCATCAAATGGTATTTTTTCTAACAATGCCAACAATGTTCTTTTGTGTGGAAGTGCAAAAAATCTTCTTAGCAAACTATAGCACCTAGGGCTTCTCTTAAAAATACAGAGAGCTAAAAGCTTATCCTCCAACGTCCATCTTCTTCCCATAACACTTTTTGCTCTTGAGTTTTTAATTTGCGATATCATAAAATTTGCTGTTACAGATGACATATTTTCAAATAGACTATGTACCACATTAGAGTCAGCAAGATTCGAAACAGATTTCATATCAAATAATCTTTTCTTACAAAGATATTTAACTTTTCTGAGTTGGTCAGTTTTCTTGTGAATTATATCTACAAGTTTTTTCTTTCTTGGTGTAAAATCTTTTAATTGCAGATCTCCAATTGTTTTAAATATTTTTTTCCTGCTTTTTGTGAAACCAGATATCACTGGTTCCATGGTCAATGAAGAAGATGCTACAGGTGTGGAAGTTGAAGGAGTTGCACATATAATACCGCCGCTCTCAT
The DNA here is from genome assembly GCF_002938485.1 of Sitophilus oryzae. Taxonomy (NCBI): domain Eukaryota; kingdom Metazoa; phylum Arthropoda; class Insecta; order Coleoptera; family Curculionidae; genus Sitophilus; species Sitophilus oryzae. The sequence goes on along the minus strand of NW_022146899.1, from coordinate 695 downwards.
CTGGTCCCATGATCGATGAAGATGCCTCAGGTACAATTGAAGTGCAAGGATCTGTACAAATAATGCTGTTACTCACATCTAAAATTAAAAAGAATAGTTTAGAAATTATTATCTGCCCAATAAATATAACATGTACATGTAAAAACCAAAATAATTTTTATTAAAAAAATCAGGAAAATATTAATAAATAAAGATATTTTTTATGAGATGATTACCAAAATATTAAAGTAGAATTCGAAACACTAATAAATAAATAAGTAAATAAATAATACAAATTTAATTTACAACATGCCAAGCAATAATGTCAATATAAAATAAGACATTGCGTAAATATCTAAATTGTCTACACAAACACTATACAAAAATGTTACTTATAACAGGCCACATGTATGTAGGTCATTTTTTATATTTGACAAATTTTTGTGACTGGTTGTATGACAAAGTAAGGATAAATTAATTTGTTTTAAGGTTCATAATTTTTTTCTTTTCATAGTATTATTAGAATAAAAAATTAGTTCTTTCCAGACCTGTTTCTAGACCTGTAGATTAGTCAGATTTAGTTTGATTATTAACTTGATCTACTGTTTATCCTTGTTATTACTATTTACAATGTAATATAAAGGTTACTATGTTATTATAATTACCAATTATTGTTATAGTAGTAGTGTCAAAGTAGATAACACCACAAAAAAAAA
>NW_022146898.1:11840-19136 GCF_002938485.1 Sitophilus oryzae | reverse complement strand
AAATATACTATAAATAGTAAAATTACTATAAACAATCGTAAAAGTTAACTTTTATCCAGCCTCATCGTACTGCGCATGAGCAAATATATATTTCTTATTTTATTTTATTTGACTGTATGAACGCACACAAATAAGAATTCCTTATTTCTTATTTTATTTTATTTTATTTGGCTGTATGAAGCCACCATCAGAGTGCATCCGCACCATCCTAGAATAAGCGGAACGGCGTAACGACCTTGAATCGAATTCCAGAAATTCTATTGGCTGAAATTTTTGACAGATGAATTTTTCAGCCAATAGAATTAGTCGAAATCTATTCAAGACGCCGCCGCGCCGATACGCCGATCCACTTTTTCTAGGATGGTATGGATGCATCCTAAGAAGAACGACAATTTTTATTGAAATTTTGTGAGCATATATATGTTAATTTAGAGCATTTTTTAAAAATATAGATCTACAGGGTGTCCCCAAAAAAAATCACACATCAAAGTTGTGTTTCTTGTAATGGAACACACGGTATATTAAATAATTGATTTTCGTATTCTGGGAAAAAATAAAGGTGAGTTTCATAAGAGAAACATATGATTAAAATGTAAGGTTTTGACATATTTAGCATTTTTTAAAAATCAAGAACAAACTTTAAACATCAATAAAAGCTATCTAAATTGAAATTTCTAGTGATGGGATAACTCGAGCGATTCTCGATTAATCGCTCTCGAATTCGCTCGAGTACTCGAGTACTACGATTATTGAAATAACCGACATCGCTCGATTATGAACGAGCGATGCAACTGACGAGTACCAAGCGACAAACGCAAGCGATCCTAGAATGAAATAAATTGAAATCCGATTTTAATGTGACATACTTGATAAAAAACCGAACGAATTTTCTACATACATTGCAGGTAACAAATTTATACGACGCCGTATATATTTATCCGTTGCGTATCTAAGGGACAAAATTTTACGACCTACATCGACAATGCTTTGAAATAAACTAAATCAAGAATCAAGCGAATCGCTCGCCGCTTGCTACTTGCCATTCTTCCTACCATTCTTACAACAAGCGACGGGTGAAAAACCGTATTTTTAAATACGAGTGATATTTCGCTCGAGCGATCACTCGGTTACTGCAATCGCTTGAAACTCGAGTACTCGATTATTGAAATTAGTCGGTTTTTGCCATCACTAAAATTTACCCAGTATAGCCTAATTATTTAAAATAAATATTATACTATAAATCAAATGAAAACTTGGTCTGAAAACTTGTACAGTGTGAGACAAAATTAATATTAAACATTAGTCACTTTTAGCAAGCAGCAAGTTACAATATTTTAAATGGAACACCCAGTATATTATTCTGATATTTAATAGGGATTTCATGTCTCTTCAAAAGACTATTAAGGTTGCCTACCAGTCAAACAAAGATTTTCCTAGATATTTTTAATTTTATGATTTAATGTCGGTAGACCTTTTTTATTTCATAAAATCTAGGTGGCTGTAAACGCTTCCGCGTCGTATAAAAGGCGCCATCCTGTATATTTTTTTTATTAAATAATACTTACGGCAGTCTTCATCAGTATCTGTAATTTCATTTTCCTCAGAATTTGAATCAGTCTGATCTGAATCCACCAAAACTGTATTAGATTCCCCTAACTTATTCATTTTAATATCATCCTCTGGCAATTCATCGTCTATCGTTATACTATCCTCCATTTTTTGTAATTCCTCTATTAGAGTATTTTCAGGAAGAACCTCAGTCGATTTTAATTTCTCTAAACTGTTTGAATTTTGAACTGATATCACGTTTTTCTTTACCGGAACCTCACCAGATTGTAGATTACTTAATTTTATATGCTTATCAAACACTTTACCGCTATAAGGAACCATTTTCAGGCCCTTAGAATGTAACATTTGCAATTGAGAGAACGGAATCACTTTTTTAGTGGTATTTCCTTTAAAAGTAACGAGTTTCGGAGATAGGTTTTGAGTATTTGCTAGTTGTAGATTCGAGGGGAACTGACTGTTACCTACTATCTTAAATTTATCTAAATTTAATTTAGTTAATTTGTTCATTGGAACTGACAAAGTCTTTTGTAATATACTATTTGTAGTTATAGTTGAAGCGTTTGAAACAACTATCAACTTTTTGCCTTTGTTTATAGTTTTGTTAGTGTTCATTTTAGGTACAGGATCGGAAGTGTCATCACTAGAAGACTGTTTTAGAAACGTCACATTATTAACACTTTTCGGATTGGGTAAATGATTTTCACTAACTACTTCCTTAGTAATATTCGTCTCTGTAGATTTCTCAGACATCATCGGCGGTATAGAAACATTTTGTATAATATTAATTTTCTGAGAATTTACAGTAGTTGGAGCTGTCACAGTTTGAACTCTATTATGCACAGAATTAGGATTTAAACTAGCTTTTATCAAATCTTTACTCTCTGTTTCATCCAAATCTTTGTGTTTATGCTTTGAGATCTTTGAAGCTTGACTAAAAATAATAAACAAATATACATTATACAGGGTCCTACAAAAGTGCATCTGTATCTCCTATAATAAAAAATGTATGAATTTTATTTAAGTGCAAACCTATTGTACATACATACTTGGATAATGTGTGTACATATTCAGGAAAATATCTTAACTTCTACAGGGTGGCTCAAAAGTGTGAGTGGAATTGGATGTTTTTTTTTTGTTTAAATGGTATAATACCCTGTATATTATTGCATTTTTGGCTTTTTTTCCGATCACTTTACAAAGCCCTAAGATGTTATTAAATTAGTTTTGATAGTTTTAGAGATATTAATAAATAAATAAAATAAATTTTTCAGACTTTCTTTAAAAAAATTACTAAAAATACAATAAATACCCTGAAATCAAAATTTACTTTGCTATAAATATAGTAAATACAGTGTTTTCAAAATTTCACGCCAAACTGTAAAAAATAAAATAATTTTTCTATGTTTATATATATTTATTTTTTTTTTTTTATAATACACCCTGTGTATTATTCTTTTGTTAGGTAGAGAATAAAAAAATTAACTTTTTTTGTATTTAAAGTATTTAAATTTTTTTAACGGTTTTGCAGATATTCGCGGTATTATATTACATCTAGCTTTTTCAACAGTAAATTTTTATCAACGAGCCATATACCGTATGTTCGAATAAAAAACGGCGTCCAGTTGGCTTGGAAATAACGATCGTTGACATTCCCCATATACTTTAGATATAAAATTACGATGGCGATCTTGATCTTAAATGACATATAAAATGGCGATCTTCATTTCACAGCCATCGTACAGTATAATAATACAGCAAATTAAAGGCTAAAAAATATTATTTTTTCATTTATTTATTTATATCTCTGGAATTATTAGAACAAATTTAATAATATATTAGGACAATGTAAAATGATTAAGAAGGAAGCCAAAAATACATTAATATACAGGGTGTTCCATTTAAAAAAAACATCCAAATCCACTCACACTTTTTTGGGCCACCCTGTAAAAGTTAAAATATTTTCCTGAAATAGGCCTTAGTTCATATTTAAGTATACACTTAAACAAAGTTCCTAAGTTCCTTCTTTTTTATAGGATCTACAGACCCCAGATGCATTGTTTCATGAACTTAATTGAAAACTCAGAATAACTCACTCACCGATAAATTTGTTGTATTCTACTTATTTTATTACCCAGTAAATGCTGAGCAAGACTACTGTTTTCACCAGCATAACTTTTACGTTTCTTAAAATCTTCTTTAGGAACTTCTGGAACTCTAAATGTCTGTGTTTTTCCAGCTACATCATTGGTTGAAACTGAGGGAGCGGGTGATGTAGCTGGTCTTTTACGCTCTGTATTAGCTGGCAATGGAAGTTGGCTGTTGTACTGTACAGCTGTATCGGAAGCCTCATCAGCTATTATTGAGTAAGGTGTTTGAGGAGGTACCTCGGCAATAATGGTACAAGTCTTCGACCTTCTAATGCCCAATCTTCCAAAGAACTCAATTGCCCAGTAACACTAATATAAATTAAAGTGTTGGAAGTAGATCTGAATTAGAAAGTATGTCATAATACTTTGCGATATGCGATAGTGTTTAATCTTTCATCACTAATAGCCCTACGCACTTCAGCTTTATGTCTTTCATTTGAAATGTTTAATAGAATACTTGTTTCCTTCAGTAAATTCCTTTTTTCTTGATTTAGAGTTCCTTGAGCTCTTAAAGCAGATACTAACGATGAATAAGCTTCTAACTCTAGAAATAAAAATAGTATTTATATATACATTAATACACAATGAGTCTAACAAAGAATTTATATCAATACACAAATTTAGTATGTGTCCTTGGTTGTTACCAAATTTCTACTCTAAAATTAAACGATGTAATTAAATAATATGTACGCTACAAATGCGCAACTTTCTAGCAGAACTAAACATACATTTCATAAAGAAAAATGCTCACCTAGATGCCTTAAACTTTCTACAGATTCGTCCTCTGTCATGTCTAACAATGTCGGCCACATTTTCTAAACAATAACGCTTATATTTTAAGCGTCCACTATCAATTCATTAAAATTACTATAAATTATTTGAGAACTAGACAAATTACTACTTTATGCAGTTCATTTTATTTCAAACCATAAACATCTAAAAAAGATTAGGTTAGAAACAAATCTAGTTGACAATCTGTCAAGTGTTTGGTGCCAATTTTAAAATTTTGAAAAATTCGCAAGGGTCTTCTTTTAGATAATTGTAAAATATTTTAATAGGATATTTGATAAAAACATATTAAATTCTCTAAAGTAAAGGTAATTAATTAAAATATTCCTTAAAATGCAAATTAAAGGCCAAATCATATATAAATCATTAATAAAATCTGTAGTTCTTTCTTCTTATTTTGTTTTAAGGTCTCACTTGCCAGGACTATTCGGCAAATAATCCGTGGGTGGGTGGGTCATTGTAGCAACATAAAATCTTCACTGATCTATGGTTTTCTGCGTCGTTTGGCTAGATTTTTTTTCGAGGAAGAATTTTAAACTAAAAACGTCAAAATATTTTGACGTCTCGAACAGTTTCTAAAAAATATCAAATTAAAAAATGGCAGCGGAAATCAAACCGGCTACACAAACTAACGATAGATTTTGTACAACGAAAAAGCCCGTCCTTCTGGCCAAACTAGATGGGTGCAGCGATGAAATAACGCAGCAGTAATTATTCCAGGAGAAGACGGTGTTATCAGTGTCTCGGATGATAAGTGAGTCAAGCTTCTTACTTGTTTTGTTTGTTATCCAAATTCTTATTTCCTCCCGTTTCATTTTATCGTTAACTGCTTTTATTTGTCTTTTATTTAATCTTTGTATACTGTTTTGGGGATCTAAACAGTTCAATTTGTTTTAATTACTTGGTATTTGGATGTTTATACAATACAGTTCTAAATATTTATAGAAATCACAGTGTAGTGTAAAGTAAAAATATAAATTTCTGTATTTTAAAAGGATATTTCGCTTTCTTAATATATCACAAAGGCGTTACAAGTAAGTTGTTATTAATAAGCATCTAAAAAGAAATTAATTATATTTTTAGCACTGTGAGAGAGAGTATGGAATTCTAAATATTTATTGAAATCACATCATAAATAAACTATTAATATTTCTGTATTTTAAAAGAATATTTCACTCCATTAATATACCACAAACTATCTAAAGAAATTAATTATATTTTTAGGACTGTAATTAGTCTGTACTATCTACTATCAGACTTCATAATATTTATTGAAATTACAACATAGTATAAAAGTAACACTGTAATTTCTATTATTTAAATGGATATTCCACTCCATTAGTATATCACAAAGATGTCACTAGCATATATTTGTCATTAATATGTATTTTAAAGAATTTAATTATATTTTAGGACTGTGAGGGTATGGCTAAAAAGAGATTCAGGTCAATACTGGCCGAGTATATGCCAGTACATGCCAAGCGGTACCACTTCTGTCTATTACACTGTGGAAACAAGACAACTCTTTATAGGACAAGAAAATGGAACTGTATCAGAATTTTCTCTTGCGTCTGATTTTAATAGAATGATGCCAGTAAGGGAGTACCTAGCTCATCAGGCCAGAGTCACCGATATTATATTTTCAATTAATTGTGAATGGGTACTCAGTGTTGGGAGAGATAAAGTATTTTCATATAATTGTACTCAAACAGGTCGAAATATTGGGACATACAATGCTGAAGCTTGGTGTACAGCTTTACAGTATCCTTCTTTGATATCGATAATTATAAATTATAAAAATAAAATAAAATATTTTAAACATAAATAAATTATTATATTTAAAATATTTTTAAAATGTAGAACAAAAAATGATTATACGCATAGGGTGCATTTTGCACCTAAGTGTATTTAAAAAATTGTTAAATTCTTATAAATATTTAAAGTGTGTTTTAATATTTGATATCTATTTGTATTTTATTAATTAATATTATTAATAATTAATGCATTGAGAAATTCCTTAACTTAATCATAGATTCGATGCACAGTCAAAACACGCTTTCATAGGCGATTACTCAGGTCAAATAACTATGCTTAAGGTAGATAATAATGGACCCACTGTCATAACCACCCTAAAAGGTCACTCTGGTTCGATCCGGTCACTTTCTTGGGATGTTGCCAGGCAGATGCTGTTTAGCGGTTCCTTTGATCACACTGTTATTGTTTGGGATATTGGAGGCCAACAGGGGAACGCTTATGAGCTACAAGGTCATCATAATAAAGTAAGACTTAAAAATGGAATTACTGTGCTGTATTTTCTTGGTGCTAATTTTAACTGCTAATTAATTAAATATTGTAGGTGTCGGCTTTGCATTATTCAGACTCTACCAAACAATTAATCAGTGCTGGAGAGGATGGTGTTATTGTTTTTTGGGATATGAACCAGCCTAGACAAGAAACGCCGGATTGGAAGGAGTCAGATGTGTGTCAGCTTTGTGGAAGGCCCTTTTTTTGGAATTTGAGGTTAGTACTGGTTAAAAGCGAAAAAAATTAATTGATTTTCTTTGGAAAAAGCAAGATTTTTTTTATTTTTTCATATACTTATTTTACTGTTTTTATTGTTTCTTCCCTGTATAACAGGGACCTGCAACAGGGCGTCTGTATATAAGTCCTATAAAAAAGAAATTTTCTGTAAGTGCATTTCAAAAGTATATACTCGGTCTATTGTCTATTTCAGGAAAAAATAGTTTCTAACTGCTACAGGGGTCCAAAAAAGTATGAGCGTATAAGGAAT
>NW_022146898.1:0-9674 GCF_002938485.1 Sitophilus oryzae | reverse complement strand
CAAACTGCATAAGTCTATTTCACCCGGATATGGATTGAACTGCGATTGCGCCAAACTCCGATTGATTGTTGTTTTAGTTCTGTTTGGATTACTTTTAATTTGTGCGCGTAAAAGAGTGATTTTGTTTAGTTTATTGCTTCCAACTATTTTTTGATATTTTTCCAACTCCATGATAATGTGTTATAAATAATAAAAAAATATAAATAAAATTGAAGGTTAGGGGAAATGTCAGTCAACCACTTCCCTTTAAAAACATCGACCAATGAAAACTTCTTCAGGTGAGGCATGCTCAGTTAAATGAATATCCGGGTGAAATAGACTTATGCAGAATTCCATATTGTTCTTTCACTGCTTGGGCTTCACTTTTTGGAGATTAGGCTGAGTATATTTGTAAAAAGTAATACGTATATGATTACCACAGCCACTGTGACATAAAGAGAAGACATGTGGCTATCTATTTCAAAAATTAAATTGTTCAAATGTCATATAATAATGGCGGTAGCTGTCATGGAATTGAGCGATTAAAAATTATCATAAATTATTTTTTTCAAATGGAAACCCACTTTTTTTATTTCACTGATGAAAAGGTTTTTAAATTGGTCACTTTTTAACTATACATGTTCCTATACCTAAAATAAATCGTTTTTAAGTTATTTAGGATTTAATTTGAAAACGTATATTTTTCTTCATTTTATCATCTAGCTTCCTTTGACATTAAGTGTCAAACGGTCAGACAATTTATTTCCGTCTGTCAGAAAACAAATCACTTGAATTTCCTATATTATAAATACTGCCTGCTTAAGATTTTAAAAATGTATTTATAAAAATATATCTCGTATTTTCGCTCTTTAGTTATATCTAATAGTTGATATTATTAATAATATTCCGTATGATCGAAAAAAACAGCGCAAAGTTGGCTCGAAAATGATGCTGCTTTTTGAAGAAAGAGTCACAATGACATGGCCAGATCTATTATTTTACATCACTTGACGTTTAAAGTCATAGGCTACTCGAAAATCGAGAAAAATATACGCTTTAAAACTAAATCTCAAATAACTGAAAAACGATTTATTTTAGGTATAGGAACATGTATAGTTAAAAAGTAACGAATTGAAAAGCCGTTTCACTAGTGAAATAAAAAAAGTGGGGTTCCATTTGAAAAAATGATTTATGATAATTTTCTAATCGCTCAATTCTATGACAGCTGCGGCCATTATTATATGACATTCGAACAATTTAATTTTTGAAATAGATAGCTACATGTTTTCTCTTTATGCCACAGTGGCTGCTGGAATCACTAAATTTGACGTTTAGGCTATACACATATTTTTGACAGGCAGTTTTTTTCCTCCAAAAAATTTAAATATTTTTTCTCTCAAAAACGGATTGTTTGAAAATGTTAGATATAGAGTTTTTAATATCAAAATTCATAAAATTTTACAGAGAATTTAAGTACATAATAAAAAATGGGGGCACCCATTTAAAATAAGAAAGTTGCTGTCAACTTCCGGTATTTCCGGAAGTGCTGCCATATTGAAAATATTTTTAATCGATAAATCTCGTTGCAAAACAATGATGTGCAAAAAATCTCCGAGCTAGATGTTGTAGTTCTCTAGAAACTTCTAATGCACGCTCAGCCCGGGACACCCTGTATAATTTATATGGTTTTGTAACAAATTACTCGCTATTTTATGGCAAATGCTGAAGCTCTGTAAACCTTAATCAAGCTTTAATCAAAGCACGTGTGTTTGGAATTTTAGGTGTGGCTTAACTTAATAAAGTCCAATTTAAATCTTACCACTCCTTGAGCGTTCAATGACAAGGAGAACTCGTTAACATTTAAATAGCAGATAGGCTGTATCACTGGGGATAAAGCAAACGGTGATTTCAACTTTAGAATGGCTATATCACCACGAAAGTTTCGTAGTTCACCTTTATATTCGTTATTGGTTTCTATCAGATCGACCTAAAAAAGCTAATTTGTATACAGGTTGACACTGTAACACTGAAGTATAGTTGACACGGTCAAAGTGTACAGGTTGTCCCATTTTCATATGTTTTATGGGGTTTCTCGTTTATGAGTTACAAAGATATTATTGTAATTTATCCAACATATTAGTGCATATCGATTTCACTAATAAACGAATCGAGTACAAGCCAGTATACATATATAAATCAACAAGTAGTTCCTTACGAAAATACAGCTAAATATCTTGGCATGACACTTGATGCTAAACTCAGGTGAAAATCGCATGTAAAGAAAAAATGCGAAGAATTCAAATTAAATAAGTACAGGAAAATGTACTGGTTACTAGGGCGACATTCAACCCTGTCATTATATAATAAGCTTTTGCTTTATTAACAAATCCAGAAGCAGCCAATATGGACTTATGGTATTCAACTTTGAAGATGTACCAAGCAAAGCAACCGAAATATTATCCAAAGATTCCAAAACAAGATACTATGAGGTATTTTGACGCACCGTGGTATATTCGCAATGGCAATCTATATAAGGACTTACCCAAATAACACAACACAATCCTATAGATATCTTGAGGATATCCACCAAGGATATAGTAAATATCTTAGGGATATCCAAAAACCAAAGGAGGATATTTATGGGATATCCAGATGGGACAAAAAAAGTCATCTTCAAGACATCCCTAGGCTAGCCTTTTACGATTATTTGGGATATTTCTAGGATAATACAAGGATGATGTTGGGAGCATTATAGAATATTTTTAGGACATTATATGAGAACTGTTATTTGACAATACTTACTTCATCCTTAGTTTATAGTAAAAACGTTCGCGAGTTAGTTTTATTTAGCCACATTTTGACATTATTCATTGGATATTTTTATTAACAGCTCTAAAATATATCGAAAAAAAAACGGCGTTCAATTGGCTTGAAAATTACGATCGATGGCATTCCCCATATAATTTTACATACAAAATAACAGCAATCTTCATTTCCAAGCCACCTCTGACGCCATTTTTTTCGATCGTATGGTATTATACCAGGTTATACTACCCTTTATGGAGTCTAGCAGTTATGTCCAGCAGCAACAGTTTACATCAAAGTTAACACAGGATACAGGTATAATTTCTAACACCACACATTCCAGAAACTCAAAATTTAAACACAAAATAGGATTTATGTTTGAATAGATCAAACACGAAAATGGGTTTAGGGATACAAAACTTCAACAAAAAGCTTTCAACAAATTTTCACCTACAATTTTGTCACAAATTTTTCATTGTGAGACCCTGAGTCGTTCGTCGTTTTTCGACATTAGTTGAGGTTAGGATAGAATTTCTGCTAGAACAAGGCTACAAAACTATACAAAAACAAACAACTGTCGAGATGGATTGTGGGAATTTTTTTGCGCGGGCGTTTTAAATTCTCTGTATTACTGGGAGTGGCCAAGCTCATAAATATCCAGATTATCCAGAAGATACCAACAGGATATTGTGTTGCCTTGACGTAATATATATCTATCTGTATGGTTTATTGCATTTTATGTAATATAAAAAGTAGTACATTATTTATTTTTCCTAAATATCTAGACGATATTGTTAGGATATTTTATTATCATGAGCATGTTTGATATCTCAGCTGGATGTACATTAGATATACGACAGAGATATCCATAGAATATTCTATTCTGAGACATCTCCAGGATTTCTGGATGTCTGGAGGATATCCTATAGATGTCTTTATAAGATGATCTTAATGGGACATTCCGACATTCTATGAATATCTGAATATCCTGCGGATATTGTGTGTTATGTGGTATGGATAGATATGGCTGATGTCGACAACGTTATCAGGAAATATGTCTTAAGACATGAAGAGAGGCTCCATCAGCACATCAACATCGAGGCCCATCAGCCCCTGGATAGTGATGGCTTAGTTAGAAGACTGAAAAGAACAAAACCATTTGAACTAGTGCGGTGAAAAGTGTTACTACAGCCCAGTGCATTGTAACATAGTGTGCCCGACAAACTGGCAGAACTAAAAAATTACTATCATAGATTATTAGTGTTTGTAGTTTAACCGTAGCAAATTAAGTCAAAAACAAATACCTTATATGTATATGTTATCTGTGTTATTAGTGAAATTTTACTAGATTGTTATACTAAATTGCCTGTTGGTAAAAACAAAAAAAAAACTTATCCAAAAGATGGAAACTGAGTTTCGCCAGTTTTTTTGCTGAAATTAGCCGAAGGCGAACCGCGCGATAAGAAACTACAAACGAGCGCGAGAAAGAGAGGAAGAGTAATGCACGGGTGAGAGAGAGATAGGGAGTGGGAAAAAGAGTAAAATGTAGACGATCGCTGCCAGAGAGCTGTGGAATTAGCGAAGATTTGTGGTGGCGGCTGTACACTGCGAAATATTCGAATGCATTTTTGATTTTCGGGTGGGTTGATAACAGTTTGCTACAGGGGGTGCATTCTGAAAGGGCATTGCTAGGTGTATTGCATTTTCCTGGTGTTAACCATTTGTACCTTAGGTCAAACTAAAAACAAATCATTTGAAAACGCAGTCTGACAAGAATATGGATGAGTGATACAGCTGATTCAGTAAAGATTCTATTAACCAATACCATGATTTTTTACCGTAAGAAGGATATTTTATTCATTCATGTGGCAGGAAAATTGTCTTACGTTATCGTATTTTATTTCATGTTTGTTTTGCAATTCTTTTGATGTATTTTGTGTATATTTATGTCGCAGGTATATCGAATAACTTGACATTTTACAAAAAGACTAGGCTTATTATAAAATGCCGGCATTTTTAACAAAAGAAGGATATTTTACGAAGAGTCTATCTGTTTGCAGTTGCTTTGCAAAATGTCTAATGAAGATTAGTCAAATTGCACAAAAAATTTTTACGCGGGATTGGTATATCTAACCTAAATTTATCCAACGACATTTCTTGAACTTTTCTTTCAAGATCAGAAAATATTGTCACAAAAAGTGATAATTCTGTTAAATAGAATATGGTTATAAGGACGATATAAATACTCTAAAAAAAGCAACCCTGTACACAGAATCGAATTACAGAGTATAATAAATAAGATATTAATATTAAGGTTTTAATATATTTGGTACTCAAAATTAATGTTACCTATAATTATAATTTATAAAATAAGGTTCTAGTTATTTTCGTCTATACAAAATAAAATTTTGACATAAATTATTGTTTTTGTATAGGAAAATGTGGGATATTTTTTATCAAAGCGTAAATTATTCAATATGGTTATGCTTATAGCTGACTAAACTTTGATCATTTTTTAATCTGCCTGATGGTCTTGATTACCATTTTGTAAAATGACTAAAAACAAGCAGTCTGTTTGCAGAAGTGTACAGAATATATAGTCATTGTTTAATATGCCTAATTCTGATTAGGCTTTTTGCAAAGCGACTGAAAATAGATAAGCTTTTTGTAAAAATGCCTTCTTCTGTGTAAAAAGCCGGCATTTTATAATATGCCTAGTCTTTTTGCAAAAACCCGCAATATTTTATACGCCTGCGACATATATACCTTTATAACTCTCATTCTTTACGCTTTTGAATAAGACATAAACTATGTTGAAATATCAAGATTTAGAATAATTTGAGTTTAATTTAGGACAGAATAGGTCGAGAATATTGACAAATATTTAGGTGTAATGTTAGGTAAACAGAAACATATTTTAAGTTGAACCCAAAGAAAAATAAATCATTCAATTCTTCAAAGGAAAAAAGGAAAAAAGGTTCTTCTTGTTTTTCGATGACCACGCGTCTTTCGACAGCCAGTCAAAAATCTAAGCAGAAAATGCAGATCATACAAAACAAAATTATGAAAAACATTTAAATTTTGATAAAAAAAAATTTGAATCAAGAAACCAATGTATATTCGATACCAAGTAAACATTTAGTTACGTAATCGAGGGTGCGATTTTTAAATTCGTTCTTTCCATCTATGGACATATTCGGCGCTGGGTTGACTAACTGAAATTCAAATCTCCCGCTGGGGATTCAGGTGGTACCTTTGCTGTAAAAAAATGTCAACTTACCACATTTATTTATTTATTTCCTGACATTGTCATTTATTTGGATACTTTAGTTTTGTATAACGAGTTTTTGGCTTAAATAAATAGTTTTGTGATACTTTAAGCTTAAAAATGTTACTAGCAAACCTTGTAGTAGACCGAACATTGTTCTCTTAAGGACCTCTTTTAGTGCAAAGTGTACAAGATAGCTTAATAGCCGTAAAAAACTCATCGCAACTTTGTTAGAATATTATGAACGAGAAAGCGATAGTAATGGCCCTTTATGTCCCTTAAGTGCTGTTAAAGAGGTGAATTTGGTGGATGTGAATAATAACTGCTTATATATTTATAATTAATTTATTTTTGCTTGTGCCGGTCGCTGTGCCGGTCAATCTTAATCACGTGACTAAAAGTTTATTTAATATAAACTATAGATATGTGTGTATTATTGTTGTTAAAACATAAACATTTTACTATGAAATGCAAATATATAAATTAAAACAGAATAACAGTGGAACTCGTATATCAAATACAATAAGATAAATAAGTCACTGAGACACATTTTATGTAAATTGGCCTTAAATCTCATACATACAGATTGGCGCGCGGTAGAAATTAAGCCCTTTACACATTGGCGGGTTACATACCCTTATACACGATCTAGTAATTTGCTGATAATTTAAAGATACAATAAAATATAATTCTGTATTTTTTATTAGTTATGTTATACACATATACAGAGTAATTTTTAAAAGTGACTCCATCCCATAACATTGTTTGTTTTGTATTAACACTTGAACTGTAATGTCTGTATTATTAATCCGGTAAATGATGGAGATAAACAAATTGTGACTGATTAAAATGTTATTTTAAGATGAAACTTTTGTTAACAACATTCCGAAAATTCGAATAATGAATTGAATAATGACAAGACAAGTGATATCTGTCTAAAACAGACAGCGATTTAGAGTGACAATTTGGTTATGTAAAATTTAGAGTGACAATTTTAATTATGCAAAAGAAATACTGGTTGCCTAACGGTTAACATTAATTTAAAAATAAATTCCAAACATAAATAATGAACAAAATATTTAAACAAAAACAGACCACACAAAACAAATTGTTGGTTAGTAGCAGCACAGATTAGGTATACTATGTATGCTGGTGGATAAAATTCATCCCTAATTCGTGGTACAAAAAGCTTTTTATGACGATGTGCAAACGAGTAAAATTTCCTGTGCGCAAAAATAAACTCGCGTAAATAACAATAAACAGCGTAATAGAGAGATATCGCTAAATCGAATAGCGTGCATGGCCGTTAATAAGGCCAGGTGTTATTTCCTTTACGTGAGGTGGTATTAACTCTCTTCATTCATAGTTATCGGATCGGAAAGAATTCTGTTCGCGTCGCGTCCGCTATTTAAACTTAACATAACTTTGAATTTAAAACTTTGAAATTGTTTTGTTTACTAGGTATTTTAAAACTAAAGGGCTAAAGTGCTTATTTCCAGTGCTTTATTGTTCAAAGTCTGCCAGTGGGTTTAGGGCAACAAGCAACAAATTCTCTTAGAAGAGCTAAGTCGCCATCTACTGTAAACCTAAGCCTCTTTATAGTTTCTTTAATATTGGAAGAGGCGGAATCCATATTTTGGGCCATATTTATTTAATTAAAACTAATCCCAGCTCCTTAAATATCAAATTACCTAATAAAACTAAAGTAATAATTCAAAACAATTCAAACATAACGTAAAATAAAAGATCTCGCCGGCCGGCCCCGGTTGTCAAATACCCGCACATGCCCATTTAAGCAATTTTTAAACGTTATTTAGAAATAGCGCTTGGTGTAATTGATCCGCAAATTACGTCAGGCATTAACGTTATTAGTGAGTGTTGCGTTAAAAATTGACTCGCGCATATCGTAACCATGATAAGGTACGCGTAAATACTGCATGACGCTATTCTGTTTCCGATATCCCTCTAATAACTGTGCCGGTCAGGCGCTGTGCACAATTTCAGAGGCCATAAGTGGGCGTGCTATGTGCGCAAACTAGTAACCTAACTATTGCCCGATTCCGAAAATTGGAAGCACGAAAACAATAAAGAAAAAACAAAGTTTATAATCTGTGGTAGCAGTTAGCAGTAGTCAGAGATATAGATGTAGTAGTATTTTGGTTTAATGGCCACAGCTGCCGGTCTATCCGGTCGAGTGATAAAATTATCGTTTTTTAATAAAAATAAAAAAGACAAAATTATAAAGCTAGAATAGAATACGGTTTGGTTTGGTTTGGTTTGGTTGTTGATATTAACTCTAATTTTTTTTAAGTTTATAAAAAGCATTCATAAAAAATATATATCCTTGAAATCCTTCAATTTAATAGCTATTAGTAAGAAGTTTCACTGCAAATATGCGCACATAGTTACACACAGCTTTAAAAATTGTAAGCATCCAGACTGTTTTATTTATTTAGATATTATGGTGTCTATATAAAAGTTCTACGCTCATGGAAATGAACGGTTGGTTCGGAAAAGTCGAACGAAACGTAGGTGGTCACAGCGGCGCTTTGCTTACAGTTCGCTTTCCAGGCATATATCCATATTAATGTTACCATATTTCATTATCTCATTCGTATGGAAATCTGAAACAATTAGTCAAAATTCCGAGCCGCGAACCCGCCGGAGACCGATTGTGTCTCTTTCTATCGCTACTATTCTCTCTTTTTTTCTATTCGTCGCTATATCATTCTTACTCGTCTCTCGTTAATTCTTACTCCAGTTCCTTTGCCCTTAATTCAAAATTTACTTTGAACCCTTCAAGGCTTTGTTCTTTTAGGAAATTCTTATAATAATTAAAAATAACTTTATAAGGATAAAATTGTGTATCTTGAGTGGTATTTCACAAAATTTGCAGGCTATTGAGGAAACAGAAAATAATACAGATTACAGAAATAAATTTTGTGAGTTTCCTCACGGTCAATAAGATCTATTTTTCATATCAACATAGGTCCGATTCTGCTTTCTTTCGTAGCTATAGGGCGTTAAAGTCTTAATAATCTTTCGATTTATTACAATTTTGAGGGTAAAATTTACTATAAATTCGACATATTTTAAAGCTAAAAAAGTGTCGATAAATTCATCAGGGACGTGCATATGGGTTATTATTGGAATATTTTTCTAAAAATAGCATGTTCGCCACTGACTTTTTTTCTTTTAATATCACAATTGTGTAGGCCATTTAGTGCCAATTAAAAGTTATCTCTTGATATTTTATCGAATTTGGCCGCCTTGATGAGGTAAACGCAATTTTATTAATCACAATTAATAAAATTAAAATAAAAAACAATAATTAATAAATTATATACTTTACCTAATTTATTATTAAATACAACCTATGTATTTAAGTGTTTAAAATAACTACAACAAACCTAATTTTAATTATTTTTAACATCCTGTAACTCTAAAACTATGCATTTCCATACCCATATTTACAGGAACCTTTATTCACATTTTTTGATGAGGTCGAATCATTGAGTACTTATTTAAAACTATCGCAAGTTAATGATATTACATTTTTTAAAGGTTGCTATTTAGTGGAGTGCCCAGAGACTTTTACCTCGAAATTCAATTACTGTCAATG
>NW_022146897.1:0-6568 GCF_002938485.1 Sitophilus oryzae | reverse complement strand
GCAACTTGTTTAATGCGCTCGTGTACGGCGGTACGGCACCCAGGTTTTGCTTCCAAATAACATGGTGGGGATTATTATTGCTCGGTACACTGCAAGTTTTGTTTTTGAGTTCAAGTCATGATTGTAGAAAACCCTGTCTTTTAATTTTCGGAATACTCTTGAGGCGCTGCAAATTCTGTGCTGAATTTCAGAGTCGATATTGTCCTTTTCCGAAATCAAGCTGTCGAGAAAATTGAATTCCGCTACATATTCTAATAGTTCTTCTTCGATTTTTATAGCATTGTTGTGATATTCCGGGGAAGTGCACATGATTTCGGTTTTGGCGATGTTTAGCTTAAGGCCCAGAGCCTCGTATGCCCAGATATATGTGTTCAATATTTCTTGTAATTGTTGTAACGTTTTTGCAATTAGAGCGTAGTCATCAGCGTATTGAAGTTCTGTGATAAATTTTATACATGTTTTCGCCCTGAGTCTTTTATAAAGAACAGACCGCCGTCATACCTATATCTGACACCCATTCCTCTTTCCTAAAATCTCCGATCCAGATATTGTAGTCTTTAGAAACGTTCTCTAGAAACTTCTAATACACGCTCAGCCTGGGACACCCTGTATATTAAATTATATTAAAATAGCTAAATTATATGCTAAATTGATAAAAGTCGTTGTAAAATAAATAATACGTTACTAATACAGCTTATTATTTTTAAACCTATTTATATCAAAATAGAAGTAGCTTTACACCAGTATTACATGACGTGACACGGCACACATTTTCTAACAGCATACAACACTCATGTTCCTTCATAAAAAATGATTTACTTTTTGTTCAAACGTTGCTTTTAAAGACCTTCTGAAATAGAAAAAGTGTTAATGTAATTATTAATGTAATTACGTTATCCCACGAGACAGGTTCGCTGAGCTGAATGTATCAATTATAACGCGCACCAGTTTTCTGAATATGTTGAATAGGAGGGAAGCTAGGACACATCCCTGCCTAGCTCCTGCATTTGTCAGGAAGGGATCGCTCACTGATCCATGATGTGACACTTTCGACTTGTTGTTATGGACGCTTTTACACACTGTAAGAAAGTTGTTGGGTACTCCAAACTTTTGCATAATTGCCCAAAGTGCATCTCTGTTTACAGAGTCGAAGGCTTTCGTTAGGTGGATGAATGCAACATAAAGTTTATTCTGCTGTTCATTGAATACTGTTCCCAGAATATGGACTCAACGGTACCGTGGTTAGTGCGAAAACCCATTTGCGACTCTGGGAGGATTTTTTCTATATGTGGGTGAAGGCGGTTTGATAGACATTAGCGAAATTCCCCGGTAATTTCCGCAATCTTATGCACTTTCTTTGTTTTTAAATATTCACTATATTCGCGTTAAAGTCCTGGGGTACCTCTCCGCCTTTTATAAAAATTCTAGTGATTACCCATATGCACATATCTATCTGTCGACAATTTTTGAGCATTTAGATATGCCGCACTTATAGTAACTTTTACCTTCAAAATTTATTCAAACGACATGTACATTAAAAAATGTACTTCAAAGTAATGAACAGAAAAAAATGAAGACTAACCCCCCGTAGCTACGAAACAAAGCAGAATTGGACCTCTGTTGATGTAAAAAATAAGTATTATGTTTACGTGAGAAATCACACAACTAGAAATGGCACATATTTTTTGTAACACAACAGGGTGTGTTCACTTTATTAAAACATATAGATGTTTTAATAAAGTGAATAAAAATATCAGTAATAGTTAATTACAAGATGGAATTTCCTTTTCACTTCAAATGTAAATATCTTAAATCAGAAGGACTGCCAAGTCATGTCGCAAAGTTATCGTTTGTTAGAAGAAAAGGTGAGTCAAAATCTGTGTTACTTAATGAGTATATTTAAAACACAGAACACATTATAATCATGAACTTCTTTTCACATACGTGTCCAAATATCCTAAAACACATATAAAAACATAGAATATCCCAAATCAAATGTTGAAAAGCAATGACGACCGATACAATAATCCCACCTTTCCAGTTCACGGACAGACATAAACAGAAATTAAAAACAAGGCGGATTAATAAAAACTGATTTATAACCGGTCCGAATGTGTTTATTGCTTTATTAAGCAGGTCCCAATTTTTAGCCGACATCCCGCCCATATCGACCCGGCGGATGCAAAAACTTCATCCATTTTTCTTACAGTTCCATTCCGCCTGGAAACGGTTCTCCTTGTCTAACGCCGATGGTAAAACAAGATTCGAACTGGAAAATGTATAGGAGTTTGGCCCAACTGCTCCCCATTAATTGATCATTATTAAGCAAGGGCAATACGTCAGTGCTTGCCCGAACGTTTGAAGGTTAGTTAGATAGATAGATAGTTTGAAGAATGGCTGAAGAATTCTTAAAAAAGCAATTCAAGTTTAAATTAAATTTATATAAAGGTTATTAACAATTTTTTGGCTTTGATGTACATAAGATTTCTGTGGAACCTTCTAGTTTCTATAAAACTATTATCCAATACTTATATTACAATTTTCATTTATAAGGCAAATAAGTACTAATTATTTCACCACAACCACTATCAAACCGCTTTACTTTTGCACTGGACGCGCCTAGCTAACCATGTTAGCATCATCAGCAGGTGATTAAGCTAATTCTATTGTGCTAATTGGGTTACATGCTTAAGTAAAATAAACGTTATAATACTAATATCAGTACTATATGTATAAAATTTAATCAGATCCATTGTAACCAAACCAAACCATCGGAGAAAAGTCGTAAACAACCGGTATATACCTACAAATATACCGGGTTTAAATAGCGAGTATACGAAAAATTTATTATTTAGTTATTCTAACAGTGTTAGGAAGTATAATTTGTGAAAATTCTAATAATAAAACTTAAAAAGTAAAAATTTTAATATCTTTAGAAGGTCTAACTTATATTATAATTTATTATTCCAGTTAAAAAAATAATTAGATGAGTTCAACTACGGTAGCGAGCATAGTTTTAATCACCGGTTTTGCTAGTGAGGCAGAATTGGGGCTATTTCGGCTATAACGAATTTTTTTTAAGGTACATAATTATAATTTTAGAAGATGTTCATAAAACATTTAACCACTAATTAGTTAAACAAATATACCATTAATATTGCAAATTATAATTTCTCCTCTCATAGTGTTTGTTTGTTGTTTTTTTTTGGGCCTATGTAATTTTGATTGTGTAATAGACTTTGTTTTACTAACTTGTTTGTCAACTGCTTGAATTCATTTTCCAAAACATTCGATCAATGTGTACTTAGCAGTCATGACCTATTAAAATGCAAAACCTGGACACTTAAAACGGACATCATAAAACTGCAGGTCAAAACGCTCAGTGGAACTAAATATGCTGGGAATAACCAAGAGAGAGACCGTAAAAAGAATAAATTGAATACGACAACAATATAATACGAGTCAAATCCATCAAATGGCAATAGGCGGGGCACCTGGCAAGAAGAACGGACAAGAAATGGTCCACAAAGTACAACATGGTACCCGAGGAATTAAAGAGACTAGAAGAGACTGGGCCTGAAATGTGAACTTTGATATTAGGAATTCTTGAGGATAACGGGCCTAAGAACTGAAAGAAGACCGAACCTGAAATGGGATCATGATATTAGAGAATTAGCAGGGATAACTTGGGCCCTTGGCCAACAATAGACAACAATGGGCCCAGCACTACAAAGAGAGTACCTAAATATGTAAAGAGAGGCTGCACCATAATTGGAAATAGTTGAATAAACTTAAAATGATGATGATGATACGTGTAATACAGAAATAATCTAAAATCTAAGTTGAGCTTAATTCTAGTGATAATAATTTCAAATTTTATATATGCTGTCGTATAAAATAAACACCAAAAGAGATTTGTTCCAATTTAAGCAAAAGAATTCGTTCCGAATAAAACATCCACTTATCTCGACTGCTATTAAAGGGACGTGGGCATCACCCAAAAACCCTCTGGAAGGGTCTATCTAATGTTAGCTTTTGGACCCTCGAGGCAAGGGTAGAGTGAGGGATGAAGAAAACGACTAATAAGCTGTTAAAGAGTTTTCGGAGAAAGAATGACCGTCTTTCCGATATCTACACACCAGATTTAAGCAGAAGAAGGTTTAAACGATAGCTCTCTTTGCCTGATTAAAGCAATACTGAAAAAGTTTAAAATTTATCACCGCCAGGCACATTAAAACTTTCCAGGGTCGTTTCGATCAGTCGGTTTTTACCCTTGTAATTCAATACATTTTGGGGAAGTCTATATATTTAACATTTTTATCTTATCTTACTCTGGAAATAATTAAATTTCAGCTACGAGAATGATTGGAATATACCAATGGGAATATATCTTATCTTTATCTATATATACAAAATATTATAAGTATTTTGGAAACTAAAAGTTTGGCTCCACATCTTAGACAAAACAAAATAATATATTATAAAGGTCAGTAAAATATACGGAAAAACCAAATAATGTTCTTCTTCAATCATCAGAGTTATCACAAACCACTTGCAAAATATTTGGTAGCAAAGGAGTGTTCCTAATCGCTGCTTACCATTTTACCTATTTTAGGGTGAGAATAAAATACAAAAACCATTTTCAGGTTGATAGATCTCCACTAAAAGAAAACATAGTTTCATTTTACCGTTTTTCAGTCCAAAGCAACCGAGTTATTTATAAAAATTTCCAAGCAAAGTTATTTTTGCTTAAATTTAGAACTACTGGATCCTTTCTGGATTTTCCTTTTTATCATTTCTGCGTATCAAAGAGAGTATGGTTTTTAACTAAAATCTAAAAAATCAAAAAAATGTTTAAAGATTCCAAATTTTAATAAAATATTTCATGAAAAAACCTCGTGTTTTTGGGGGTCGAAATATACTCTCTAAAAATATTTGCACTTATTTAAGACTCACCCTGTAATATCTTGTCATCTTCACACAAATGATTTTATATTACTAATTGTCAGGTATCGTCATAGACATGTATAAAAGATAGACTAACCATATGCAATAATTTGTTTTGACGAAATATATTATTAGGTTATTTTTATTATTACTGTAATTTCAGGAGTTTATAAAAATAGAAAATGGCCGTTAAATGGTAAGTAAATATGTATTGTTATGACGGCAACTTCACAAGAGCGGCAAAAACTAAATTTTAAAATTAAAAATGGCCATAATAAAGTGCAATTACTACGGAAATAGGTCATGTTTCCTTAATTATTGCACTTTATTTTAGATTAATTATTTTCTGCCTTTCCTTTATCATTTGTAATATGGTGTTATTTTTTTAAGCACGTATCTTTTCGGGTAATTTTGTATTCGGTCGGATGTTAGCTAAAAACGGTTGTAAAAAACTGTTAATGTTAGATATAGAATATTTATTATTAACATTCATAAAATTTTATAGAGAATTTAAATATGTAATAAAAAATGGGGGTACCCATTTAAAATAAGAAAGTTGCTGTCAACTTCCAGTATTTTCGGAAGTGTCGCCATATTGAAAATATTTTTAATCGATAGATCTCATTGCGAAACAATGATGTGTAAAAAATCTAAGATCTAGATATTGTAGTTTTCTAGAAACTTCTAATGCACGCTCAGCCTGGGACACCAGTTCAATGGTATCCAATCAGTGGTTAAGTTCAGTGGTATCCAGTTCATATTAATCATATGCGATATTTGTTAATAAACTAATTTAATATTGGGATAAATGGGATAAATTAAAACAAAAGAAGTTTTTTTAATTGATTCTAGCCACAAACTCAAGAATACTAATAACTACATTCAATAATTTAATAAATACATAGAATAAGAACATAGCATATTTC
This sequence comes from Sitophilus oryzae, assembly GCF_002938485.1. Classification (NCBI taxonomy): domain Eukaryota; kingdom Metazoa; phylum Arthropoda; class Insecta; order Coleoptera; family Curculionidae; genus Sitophilus; species Sitophilus oryzae. Next base: position 695 of record NW_022146897.1, on the reverse strand, counting down.
TGTTTACCTCTGATTTATCTGGAAAGTATCTTTCTTTTATGCAATAAGATTTTAAGATTTGTATTACTAATCTGAGGGTATAATTTTTATAATTATTTATAAATTAATATTTATCTCATGCTGTAATATTATATACCTAATTTCGATTCATCACAGGGTTTGATATAATCAGACTCCATTTACTATTCCATCAACTGCCTTCTCGCAAATTCTAAACCGTGCATACACACACTTCCCCCATCCTCCTTTCTTACATTCCCCTAATGCTAAGACAATACGACGTGATTAATGCCTATAGATCATGATGAATCTATTTCAATCGAGCGCGTGAACTAACACGCTGATGCTCCATACCACCCTTCTAATCCCATTCCCACCTCCTCATATTATGATACCCTGCTGATTAGTAAGCAATATATCTACACTAAGAGAACAACAATAACAATTAATGTAAAGAGTAACATGTTACAATAAAAACGATTCCAATAATGATTCGGTCATGAATGCCACAATGAACAGAGATATTATAGGTGTTAGATAATAGCTTTTAGACTACCGTTCGAGATGCACTGATATTATTTTGGTTTGTACTTTTTCATTATTGTGGCAGAGAATGTTATTAAAGTTAAAGTAAATGTTTCTTCATTATTTAACTAATGTCTACTAAAGCATATATTTTATATCCGATATCTAGA
>NW_022146896.1:0-3753 GCF_002938485.1 Sitophilus oryzae | reverse complement strand
CCAAGCCCCTGATCTGACAATTCTCTCAGTACTAATTCCGTTAGTGACCATTCTAATCATTGTCGCATTGGCATATCTACCAATGACAATGTGCAGTGGTGTTAGATCTAGAATGACCTCCATTGCTGCTGTTGGACAGGTTCTCATGGCTCCTGTGATGCAAACGCATGCTAGTCTCTGGACTTTGCATAGGACTATACCGAGTGGTGCATCATCGGTTGGAAACGTAGGAAATGCCATGCAAATTTTGACCTATCCAAATAATGGCTCCCTTGTTATTATAACTTATAATTGTAGTGTTATAACCGAGAATACAACACAACAAATTGCATTTAACATTAAAAGCATTTGCTTTTTATTGGTTTTTAACCTATTTTAGATTGACAGGGTGTCCCAGAATTAAGTGCAAATATTTTAAAGTGTGGTAGATCTCGATAAAAGAAACATATTTTCTCTTTATCGTTTTTTAAATAAGTCCAAAATAACGGAGTTATTTCACTTTGAAAATTTCCAAAAAAAATAATTTTTTGCTAAAATTTTGAGAACCACTGGGTCTTTTCTTAATTTTCTTTCTTGTAAATTTAATCTAATACCTATGTTTTCATATTATGAAGAAATTATGTTTTTTTATTTTTTAACTAAAAACTAAAAAAAATTCCAAAAATTTTCAAAAAATGCCGAATTTTCAAATTTTTTTTTTCGCGAAAAAAACCTCATAGGCGTGTTTCTGGGGTTGAACTATACTAGCAGTTAAAATATTTGCACCTATTTTTGGGACACCCTGTATTTGAAAAAAACAGCATACGCAGATCTTTAAAAAACATACGATATAGTAATAAATCAGTAATAAAACACTAAATCACCACAATACACCAAAACACTTTTACTTTTACACTGGACGCGCGTCTTGCTAGCCATGTTAACATCATCAGCAGAAAAGTAAAGATTTCAGTTAACGTCTCCTTTTTGCTGCCAGGGCTAATCTGGACGGGGCCTACTTTGTTTACGCGGAATCCGAACCGCGGTCCTCGGCCACACATATCATGGTCAGTGGCCTACCGACTTAGGAAGTGTCTAAATTAACTCTTACTCACGAGATATCCGATCTCATCCGGCCTCGAACCGGCGTGAATGAGCAGTGTGTATCACTAGTTTTTACACTTTTCCCTTGGACAACAGCACGATACAGAGTTTCGAACCGGTCACCCGTCCATCCACCAGTATCGCCTTACGTCGCTTAACTTCGGTGTTCTAATGGGAACCGGCGTTCCATACGGCCGTTGCCTTTCATCAGCGGATGATTAAAACTAAACTAATATCTACAAATTAATTAAACAAGTCTTAATCTAAAGATAGTATGAACAGAGACAATGGCCCAATTCCTTCCAGTTCTCTGTTCCTACTGCTCTAGTTTCGGTAATTAATTGTTACGCTGTGTTAGCTTTAACTCGGTTGGCTACTTTTTGCCACGCCTACTCGGGGTCAACTGAGCGAGTAAAGTACGTCTGCTGAATCTGTGTCTATGAAAGGAATGCGGACAAAAAATATTTAAATAAACAGCAATAAATTTTATACGTCGACTTGACGAGTACGTCACCGCAAATCGCTCCGCCCACTCATTTTAATGGCTACTTGCAAATTTGTCGAAGTTTTATTGACGGCACGCGTCGTCTAATTTTTTAAGAAAAACATGGAGAGAATATCGTTTTCCCTCTCTCACGGGTACCCCGTAGCTACAGAACGGACAGACGTACTGTATATAAACGCTCAATTTGTAGATATTAGTTTAATTTTAATCATTTGCTGATGATGAAACAGGGGAGCGAATATTTGTACAGTCCAAGATTTGCATGGAATTTCCTATGTTTCCAACGACCATTCAACACCCAGTATATATAATTTCGGTAGATTCTAGTAAGAAAGGAACCAAGGAATTAAATAATATACAGGGTTATCCAATTTTCGGAAAAAACTCCATATTATATTTTATGTCAAATCCTCCGAGTGAAAACAATATTCATTATTCCTTTTAAAAAGCTTCAACTTTATGTAAAAATATATTTGTATTGCCCTGTATATCTATAAAAAGGGTATATTGTGCAAAAATTTTACAAAAAAAATTGGAATGAAAATCTCAAAAAGGAAACCTGATATGGAGATTTTTCATAACACTGAGTCACCCCGTATATATGTATACAACTTGTACCATGGTATTGTACCTACTCCAATCAGTATTTTTTTATTTAAACAAAAAATGATCAACAAATGGTCTAATCAGTTATCTACAATTGTTTTTTTATTTTCGTTTATCACTATAATTACAAATTTATTTCATTCGAGTTATTGTCTTTTTGTTATCTATGTATTCTAATTGTAATTTTTATTAATATTTTTTTTTTAAATTTGACGCATTCTATACAGGGTGAGTCTTCAATAAGTGCAAATATTTAGATCTCGATAAGAGAAACATATTTTCTCTTTACCGTTTTTCAAATAAATCCAAAATAACGGAGATATTTTACTTTGAAAATTTTAAAAAAGTTGATTTTTCTCTTAAATTTTGAGAACCATCTTTGGGATCTTTTCTGGGATCTTTTCTGGGATTTTTTTCTTGTAAATATAATCTTCTACCCAAGTTATAAAACTATGTGAAAATAAAAAGAATACGTGTTTGTAGAGTTGAAATATACTACCCCTGAAAATATTTGCAAGACTCACCCTGTATAGAGTAATAGAAACATAGCCGATGAATCTCAAATTTTTAGTATAAATGTCATAAAATAACTGTAATCTAAAGACTACACTATCGTTACTTAAAATGCTTTAAAAATAAGTAAAAAATAATTTTTAAGTTTTCATTAAAATTTGAACCACATAATTTGTTTGCGAAATAAGAAAATAGAAACAATATTTTTTGCTTTTCTTAGTAAAATTTATATACTGTATACTGTATAGCATACGATGGAAAACTACGTCGTCAGAGTTAGCTTGGAAATGAAGATCGCTGTCATTTTCATGTGTAAGCCAACTTGACGTCGCTTTTTTTCGATCATCTGTATGATTTATGATGACAAATACATACATTAAACACATTTTCAGGATATCCGACAAATGAATTGCCAAAATCTGACTACATTCGTCACTTGCGACTCGGAATGTTTCAACAATCCAGACACTTTCTACATGACTTCCTGTAGTCTGGAAGCTTTTCTCAATTCGACGGAGAAAAATGTCTTAAAGTTATGCCCTCAAGAGAACGAAACTTATCCACTGATGAAAGGAAACCAAAGTTGCCATATACGATGTATTGAAATTATCGAATCTCAAGACAACAAATTGTACCAATCGGTGGCATTTTGGAGTTTCCTTGTTTTGATGTCGATAGGAACTATTGGGTTCAATGTGGTTAATTCTATTAGTGATGCAATTTGCTTTGATATTATAGGTATTTATTCTTTGTAAAAGGTTTTGGTCATTTTCTACATGCTTTTAAATGTTGCTTTTCTAAAACTAGACTGAGTTTAAAAGTGCTATGTTGATTCATGTTTTTCTATATTTTAGGAGATGAATATGACTATGGCAAACAGCGTGTTTGGGGAACAATTGGATTTGGGACAACAGCTTTGATTGCTGGGTATGCTGTGGATATGTTTTCTGGACAGACCATATCATACATCCCGGCAATTATTATCATGCTAATTTGTTCCACTTTTGATTTAATAGCATGCGTTAAATTAAAAGTAAGGAACAGCT
>NW_022146895.1:0-6723 GCF_002938485.1 Sitophilus oryzae | reverse complement strand
TAATTAGTCCAACTTTAACAACTAGTTATCATTTTGTGTCAGTTAAAACAAAAAAATGTCTCAGAAATTTGCCGAAAATGCAAACATATCCTACATCAGAGACAATTGATATGATTCTCTTACTTGGTGAACGCAGTGTACTATATACAGGGTGAGTTTCCTACGATGTTCTCTATGGGTATCTCGGTAACTACTGGAGATAGAGAGTCGGTTAAATAGGAAAAGAATTGCAGTTTTGTGGAGTCATAAATATGCGCCTTTCAGATTTTTGAAAAAATTCATGGCTTACTAGATATTTCGTAAAAATCAAATTTCGGCTATTTTAAAAATTGTCCCTAATAACATTATAATCTATTTTCGACAAAAAAAATTTCGGATAGAAGTTGTAGATAATCACATCCCTAATAAGTTTGTGTTCTCCGATTTTTTCTAAGGTCTTTCATTTTTGACATATGATACAAACATTTTTTTTTAATGGAAACCATAGTTGGCCATAATTTTTTAAAAAGCGCCATTTTTTAAGCTTTTCAGCGATATAAGCTATAATATGTTTTTTTTTCGAAAAATTAATGAGTTTTAGTCAATTCTTATATTTCTTGGCTAATTTCACTTAGTTGGCATGGTATTCTTATTCTGTTATGATTTATAACTAAAATTATTTTAGCAAATGTTCCAAAAAACTGCCATTGATTTGAGCACATAAAACGCATCTTTTTAAAACTGAATTACAAGCTTTTCCCACAGAACGGCCGGGCCGGTCGACTTTAATAAACTTCTTCAGTGCCGCCTCTTCGAGTGCCTCTCTTAATTCATAAGTTGTTCGAGGAGGCCCATGCAATTGGTCCAAGTCTTCCTATCCCTGAGTTTGCATAATTATGATATAAATCAATTTTTTACCTTTCTTTCATTATGAGGGTTAGTGTCATAATGAAAGTCACGTTGGAACCACTCTATTGATAGTAGTATCTAAATTTAACTTTTCTAAAAAACGTAAGTAACGTTCACCGGTCAACGTATCCTCGAAAATGTATGGGCAACAAAAATTGAACCCATCCTAAATGCTGTTCTTCATTTGAAATTCATTCATGTTTACAATTTTTGTTTATTTAAATTTACAAAGTTTGGATGTGACATTTTTGGCATTACTGAGAGCAACGACGATTGAACTTGTTTCCATGGCTAACTAAGTGAAATTGTTTAAAAATGATAAGAATTGTCTATAACTCAGTAATTTTTCGAAAGAAACATATTATAGCTTATATCGATGAAAAGCTTAAAAAATGGCGCTTTTTATGAAGTCATAGCCAACTATGGTTTCCATTAAAAAAAAAACATATGTTTGTGTCATATGTCAAAAATGACAGGCTTTAGAAAAAAGGCTCATTAAGGATGTGATTATCTACAACTTTTATCTGAAAACTTTTTGTCTAAAATAGATTATAATGGAATTAGGGACAATTTTTGAAATAGCCTAAATTTGTTTTTTTTCGAAATATCTAGTAAGCCATGAACTCTTTCAAAAATCTGAAAGGCGCATGTTTGTGACCCCATAAAACTGCAATTCTTTCCCCATTTAGCCGACTCTCTAGCTCCAGTAGTTTCCGAGATACCCATAGAAAACATCGTAGGAAACTCAGTTTGTATATAGAATACTTCAATGCTCCTCATTTTATCTAGTCTGGATTTTTTATGGGGATATGTTAAGGACAGTGTTTTTAATCAATGAGCATGGGAAAAATAGATTTCATCGTCTAATGTTTTTCGTGTCTTGTCCTGGCTGGTTAAAAAATGCGCAAAGCGTATTTTTAATCATATCTCAATTTTTTCAAATGGAACGAGGGTGGCTCATTAGCATATTTGGTAAAAGCATTTTTTTACGAATAATTTGGTACTACACACTTGGTATTTCGGGACAAATTGTCGTTATGAACCCCATGTAGCAATTTTAAATAAACCATATTCGAAAATGTCAAAAGTTGACATATGATATGTCATTCTATTCAGAGTGTCATTTTCTATCAAATAAAGTAAAAAAATACCAAGGGTGAATTGAAACCATTTAAGAAATCAAAAGTTGTAGTCATTTCCGGTGAAACAGGAAGTGACCAAAAACAATTGAATACGTCAATCAATCCTAATTTATGTCATATTATACTAACCTACCAAATCTCGTTTTTTTTATCTGAAAAATTAAAAAAGCTATAGAGGTGAGCCACTTTTGAGACGCACCCGGTATTATAAGTTATCATTAGATACATTCGCATTTAGAATTAATAATTACTATATAATAGCTTTTTATAAGGATAATAGTTAATGTCTATTTCATCACTGATGATGATAATAAAATACCATTAATTAAAGCCAGATTTTAAATGATCAATAGTTCTTAATTAAACAATAGTGAAAAAAAGAGTAAAATTAATAACACAGTGAAAATAATACGGTTCTCATTAAAATACGACTTTATCTAATTTTAGTTTACCATATACAGGGTTTTCGAAAAATGCAAGGCCAAATTTCAAGAGGTGATTTTCCTTCTTTAGTAGATATTATGTATACCTGGTGCGTCTCGAAAATGGCTTCATAACTATAACTTTTATTTCTCCAGATAAAAAACGAGATTTGGTATGTTAGTATATGACATAAATTAGATTGATGGACGTATTCAGCTGCCATTTTGGTCACTCCTGTTTCACCAACTAACTACAACTTTTTTTGAATGGCACTCTCGGCTTTTATTTATTTTATTCGATAGAAAATGACATTCTGAATAGAATGACATATCATATGTCAGCTTTTGACATTCTCACTTAAAACAAAATTACATTTTAAAATTCAATCTAGAGTGCCATGGTTATGTTAAAAATACCAATTCTTAATCAAGGAGCCTTGAAAAAATAGATTTGATTGTCTAATGTTTTTAGTGTCTTGTCCTGGCCAGTTAGAAAATGCTCAAATCGTATTTTTAATCATATTTCAATTTTTTCAAATGGAACGAGGGTGGCTCATTAGCATATTTGGAAAAATCATTTTTTTACTAATAATTTGGTACCACATACTTGATATTTCGAGTCTTTCTAATAAACCATATGCGAAAATTTCAAAGTTGACATATGATATGTCATTCTATTCAGAGTGTTGTTTTCTATCGAATAAAGCAAAAAAGAACTGAGGGTGCCATTTAAAAATCAAAAGTTGTAGTCATTTCCGGTGATGAATGAACAGGAAGTGACAGAAAACAATTGAATACGTCAATCAATCCTAATTTATGTCATATACTAACATACCAAATCTCGTTTTTTTAACTGTAAAAATAAAAAAGTTATAGGGGTTAGCTACTTTTGAGACGCACCCGGTATATAATATAATATATGTAAAAAAGTAAATAGACGTATCTATGCATTTAGAGAGTGTTAGATTAAGAAGAATTATTGTTTTAACGAACTTCAAAATATAGATATATGAATTATTTATATCATTAATTACATTTTTTTTATGACAGTTAAAGATTGTTAAATAATACATGTAGATTTTTGAATTTGCTCAGTTTTACGCTTTCTATTTTTCACGCTCCAACAAAAACAAACCAGAAAAATAGTGTTCATACGACTACAAGTTTATTTTTGTAACACACTCTACTTCTGAATCCGCCTCTGCGCTACCTATCTTTCACGCTACACGACCAAAACAAACCACACAAAAACAGCCAGAGCCGCGATCTTCCTTACCTCTTCGGCGAACTCGAAGTCGCCCTCGAACTTTCGCTTACGCTTGGCCTCAGTCTCGCCGACCAGCCACAAGGCGCAAATAACCATCGCCACAACCAACACCCTCATCGTTGACAATTATCTCTCTCGATGCAAAATAAAAACACTCCTATTTCCGGTAACGACCGATGTCAATCTATCCCCGAAGATGGAGAGGTATTTTGACAGAAGAAGAGGCGCGATACGTCACACGGGACTGACGTAGCCGTCGAGGACCCGGCGGTTCTTAGAGCTTGTTGTGGTACCAGCGGCGGCGCCGATGCGGAGGACCGGTCGCGACGTCTGGCGGTCACTTTTTGATGCGAGGAGAGACGAACCGCGTCGGGAGAAGAGCTAAGCTCGCTCGCCAGTCGCTTGGGGAGAGTCTGCGCGTTTGGGGAGGGATTGGGGGGTGTATGGAGCAGTGTGGATGGAAGGGTCGGGAATGGCGGAAAGAGGGTGGTATGTAGCAGTTGGAATGTCGATAAGGGGAGGTTTAGGTTGGAGGGTCTGGTTCAGAGTAACGAAAAGAAAGAAATAGGAAGTTTGATTTTCTGCTATACGTTATGGTCAGAGACTAATATAATTACTATCTAATTCACGAAAGATGACGATGGTATTAGAATAGTTTTATACCGTATAGTATATATTAAGGCCGTCTAAAGAACTGACAAGATCATTCAGCTTTTCAACAATACCATCGTATTTGGAGATGAGCGACACTCGTTTTGGCTTTCGTCTTTCAGAAAATGCAAGACAAAGACTTGCGTTAGACCTGCTAGATCAACACCGACCAGTACAAGACTTCGTAAAACCAAGATCTCTCAAAATAAAGAAATTTTTACTTACTAATACTTATCGCTCCCTGATCATTTACTAAATAAAAAATAACAAAGAAAGTTTTCTCCGATTGCCAGCGAATATGTTGTTTGTGGTAGCCAATGAAGGGCGGTGGGTAAATAGATAGACAACGGGTAGATAAATAGAATTTGAGTATATAACTGATATATTCCCAGAGGGCATAGGGTATATACCTATTGAGGAATATTGTAGATATATTCCTGGTATTATATCGGTTATTTACTATGCTATCGTCGTATAATATCGTAATTATAAAATTACGGTATTCACCTAAATTGTATCGTCGGTGTTTTGCTGTGTCGGGTTTTTGATTGACAAATTGTTGTTAAAATTTGTTCTTCCGTCCCATATGCAATTGGTGGTCATTTGCACATTCTCTTGATTGTAACGATATTGTCTTCTGACCGACGGAATATGGTTACTGCGTCCAGTATACCGCTCCAATCCCTGATGTTCTGGAGCCATAAGTACCAACGGCAAGGCCTTGGGTATTTACAATTTTTGGGCAAGGCCTTCGAGATTTGGTATGTTAGTATATGACATAAATTATGATTGATTGACGTATTCAATTGTTTTCGGTCACTTCATTTTTCACTGGAAATTACCACAACTTTTGATTTTTAAATGGCACATTCGGTATTTTGTTACTTTATTCGATAGAAAATGACACTCTGAATAGAATGACATATATTATATGTCAACTTTTGACATTTTCGAATATGGCTTATTTGAAATTGCAACATGCGATACGTAACCACAATTTGACTCGAAATATCATGTACCAAATCTCAATCAATTCCACATATGCTTGCTAATCGGCCTCCCTCGTTCTATTTGAAAAAGTTGACATATGACTAAAAATGCGATTTGGGCATTTTTTAACCGGCCATAACAAGACACTAAAAACATTAGACGATCAAATCTATTTTTGCATGGCTCCTTGATTAAAAATTAGTGTTTTTAACGCAGCCATGGTACTCTAGGGTGAAATTTAAAATACAATTTTGTCTTCAATAATTCTAATTTATGTCATATACTAACATACAAAATTTCGTTTTTTATCTGAAAAAAATAAAAAACTTATAGGGGTGAGCCACTTTTGAGACGCGCCCGGTATGTATTACCTACTGATATTTTTTTAGAAACCGCATTCTTCCCGGATTACTTACTGAATCCTTGCCGCATTACCGACCTAATTTACCTGGTTTTACAACCGAATACAGCCATCATAATTGAGTTATTTGCAAATGTCTGAAATTGATGCCCAAAAATTTTGTTTCATTTTCATGAAATTATTTCATGAAAATGAAACAAAAACAAAAAAATATATAATGTTATACATATAGTGTTCCCCTTTTTCTTTTTTCAGGATCGCTAGGTCATCGTTGCTGATTTCTCCCGTATTGATGAAGCCGGAAGGCAGAAACACTAAGTGTCTACGGGTAATCGTGTTTTGGCCGTGTTTCATGGCTGATCTTACTGTAGGTTGCCCAATAATTTCATTCTTCTTTCTTATTATAGTCCCCACGAAAACATCTTTTGTTTAATGTTATACCTATATAATATGCAAAAGAAATGCATATTGATTTCTGTTTACATTTTACTGTTACTCTGATGTACCTACATATAAAAGTAATCATCCCAATTTAGTTGTTTGGTTACATGCAACGGATAAATTAGATTACTGGAAGGTGCGAAATTGGTATTCGGATATCGTAAAATATGAATACTATTACGGACAAAAATACAAATAAATATTGCATTCAGCTTTTCGTAAATACGATGGATATATTAAATAAAAATTAGAAATGACAAGGAAAAAGAAAAAAATAAATAAACAATCAACACCTAGTAGTATTTGGATCACACCCAATAATAATTCAAAAAAATAAATATATTTATAGTTATTCATTAGTGTCGATTTTAATTACATAAACAAAAAATGGCTTTATTACATTAAGTTTCTCGAGCGCCGCATTGCTCTATATATGGTAATACGACTACATAACTCCGTGCGAATAGCCACTTAGATGACGCAACGTATAAACTTGGACCTGGTGTAAATTGCATTACTCAATCCACGGTTCAGGTCTGATTATAAATTTAAACAAGCTTA
>NW_022146894.1:0-3000 GCF_002938485.1 Sitophilus oryzae | reverse complement strand
CACGACCGAAGTCATCAAACCGGACGACCGGCAATCGTATTATGACGTATATAATTCCAACGTACGCCACGTAACCTCACTTTGCGTTTTGCGTATCAGTGATTTGTGGATTTGTGCAACTATATTTTAGTTTTTGTTTTCTCGTTAAGAAAAATGGGCAGCCACTTTTTTAAGCCTAACCTCACATGTCGGAGGAGGATGGGGTCTGCTGGTATCCTAAGCTAAAAAATGAAATTAAGATGCACCAGTGTAATGCAGCATCTCTTCCGGATAAAAAGCATTTACGGGTGGAGGCAAGACATCACTACTACTATTATTATTTTGCAGCAGCCTCGACCTCTTTCTGTAAAATGTAGATAAATGTCTAAATGCCTTTTTAGTGTTTTCTTAGGCATAATAAAAAATTTAAGTTTGTTTACAAAAACTTTTTATTAGGTTATGTTCATGATGTCATTAGGTCGCAAATGCTACTTAATGGGTTGTATTTACGGACATAAATAGAGATACGTAAATTAGGTTATAAATCTGAACATAAAATACAACAAAATATAATTGGACGTTAGTTTAGGGATTATCAGTGGGACGTATCCTATTCGGACAACGGGTAGACGTCGGGCTAGTTCAAGTATATGTACGTCGTGCAAGCCAACGTGGGAACGACGCTGGGAAATTAATAAAAATGGTACGTTGTTATTTTGTACGTCGACAGATCGTTGGATTTACAGACTCGGATCCAACGACGTCGCTTTTAATAGGAAAGCGACATCACAGGTCGTATCACGAGCACCCGACCTAAATTTGCACAAAGTCTGAAGTCGCTTCAGGTCAGATTTAGTTCGAAGTCAGATAGATGCTACTTGGGTGGTTCTGAAAATTTTACCAAAAAATCATTTTTTTGAAAAATTTCACAGTAAAATATCTCGATTGTTTTGGATTTATTTGCAAAACGGTAAAGAGCAAATACCGTATGATCGAATAAAAACGGCGTCAGCGATGGCTGTGAAATGAAGATCGCTGTCATTTTATATGTGAAATTATATGGGAAATGTGTTATGGATCGTCATTTCCAAGCCAACTGAACGCCGTTTTTTTTCGATCATACGGTATATGTTTCGTCTATTGATCTACCTGACCTGAAAACATTTGCACTTATTTAAGACTCACCCTGTATAATAATTACAGACCATAAAAATAAGAAAAATTCTAAGTTAAAAAAAAGAAAATTGTGTTTTTGACTTAAAAATTTGCTCACCTGTGCGCCTATAATTATTCTATAACCATGTTTTTGTTATTTTTGACACTTAGCATGATTTTTAATTATGCTTTTCAATTGACAATTTGTAGTTTGATTTTATTTAATATTAGTTTATTAGAACGTAAAACAACTGTTTTATCTATACTAATATATAAAATCCTTAAGTGACTGACATACTGATTAATCACGATCCTGCTCAAACCACTCAACGTAAGAAGCTCAATTTTGGCATACAGGTTGATTCTAGGGTGTAGAGGTTCGATAAGAAAGGATTTTTCGAAATTCCAGTTCCAAGAGGGTGAAACCACCCCTCAAATACTACAATATTTTTTATTTAAAAAACGGCCAAGTTTCCGAAAAAACGCTTAAACACGTAGGTGTATTTTATTTTGTTTTTTTATATATTTTAAGATTTTTTAAAAATGCATTCAGGGTGTTTCGAAAAATCTGGTCATTGATTAATCACGATCCTGCTTAAAGCGCTTGACGTAAAAAGCTGATTTTTGGAAAACAGATTGACTTTAGGGTGTACAGGTTCGATAAGAAGGGATTTCTCGAAACTCGAATTGTAAGGGGATGAAAATATCCCACAAATATTAAAATAGTTTTTATTTAAAAACCGATGAGTTTTTCGGAAAAACTCTAAAACACGTATATTTTATTTTGTTGTTTTACATATTTTAAGATTTTTTATAAATTTATACAGGGTGTTTCATAAAGTATGACCATTGATTAATCACGATTCTGCTAAAACTGCTTGACGTTTAAAGCTGATTTTTGGCAAACTGCTTGTCTGTGGGGTGTAGAGGTTCAATAAGGAGGGGTTTCTCGAATCTTAAATTCCAAGAGGGTGAAAACGCCCCTCAAATATTACAATATTTGTTATTTCAAAACGGTTAGTCTTTCGGGAAAACGCTTGGACAAGCATAATTTATTTGTTGTTTCTTACATATTTTGAAATTTTTTAAAAAATCATACAGGGTGTTCCAAAAAGTTGGGTAATTTCTTAACCACGATTCTGCTTAAACTGCTTGACGTAAAAAGCTTATTTTTGGCAAACTGATTTTTCGAAAGTCAAATTTCAACGAGATGAAACTACCCCCCAAATATTACCAAGTTATATAATAATATCGCCATATTGTTTTTTTCTCATGCTGACATAAATGTGAGAAAATTTTATCCAGTTTGTATGTTAATGGAAAGACCATACCATCACGTGGTATACTGATGCTTCCAAAACCAAAGCAGGGACAGTGATAGGAGTATTTGGGCCGAAAACTGAATACTCCGAACCAATGGGCACCTACCCCAGTATCCTTCAGGCAGACATTTGCGCTATCGAAAGATGCGTACAATTTATGTTAGATAGGAACTATCGAAAACAGGAAATTGCCATCCTATCCGATAGTCAAGCAGCACTTAACGCGATCAACTCAGTAACCATCAATTCGAAGTTGGTCAAATAATGCCTAGAGAAGCTCAACAAATTAGGCAAAGAAAATAAAGTCCTCCTACTCTGGGTGCCTGTTCACCAACGGATAGAAGGCAATGAAAAAGCAAATGACCTAGCTAGAAAAGGAGTGAACACTCCACTAACTGGACCAGAACCGTTCTGTTTTTCAAACGGGAACCAACTGAAAGCGGAACTGAAGAATCTGGAAGACTCCATCCGTAACTTGGAATGGGTGTCCTCCAACGGTCTAAGACACTCGAAAAAGTTCCTTAGAACTTATTATCGAGAAAAA
>NW_022146893.1:0-5937 GCF_002938485.1 Sitophilus oryzae | reverse complement strand
TTAAGGTCACTTATTTTCTGATGCTTGATTTTTATATATGTTATTCAAACAACTATTTTAAAACGTTTTGCAAACGGACAGACCGATCCAAGGGGCCAAACATTCACCAGACCCAATTTTCATGTCGCTGAGAGTAGGGGCACGGGCATTATCCGTGCGCATAAGTGCGAGTGAGACAGACATGAGTGTCATTGCTTCTCTCCTTCTATTCGGTTTACTCTTACCCACTAGTTAATGTATCGCGTCTGTTGAGTGCGTCAGCTGTGTTGTGATTTAAGTAGCAATTCGTATAAAAAAATACAAATATTTGCAGTGTTTGAAAAAATATAATGGCTAATTTGTTAAATTGTGTATTTTGCAATAATTGTGATGAAAATTTAATATTATTTACGGAAGAGACATTAAAAAAGTGTCGAGTGATTTTACAGCATAGAAAGGAACATAACCTAAAATTTAAAGACGTTGTTTTGCCGGGTGAACTATTTGAAAGTGGTTATCACAGAAACTGTTACAAATCGTTTACAGGGTTAAATAAAAAGTACTATTTACCAAAAAATACGGCAACCGAGAAAGCTAATTCAACAGAAAAGTTATTAAGCATTGCAGAAAATTTATCCACTGATATCTCAACGACAGTTGAATTAGATACACAATGTATTCAGCCAGAAGCATCTACGTCTCAACATTTTAATCCAGCAGCAGCTGTTATACCTGACACTACTACAATACCTAGCCCATCTGTCTTACCTGAGTTGGTCGAACCGGATTTTCCAAGATTAGAAGAATATATTGATCATCCTGAAAATATTGATTCACTTTCTGACAGTAATACTGCAGTTGATATCGATGTAAATAATTCTCCAAATAATCTTACTTGTATATATTGTGATCAAAAAACTAAAAAGCACAAGTCTAAACGATTGCCTCTAATTACGTCAGATAAAAATGTATTTCTATCTAAAGCTAAAAATCAATATGAAAATCATACAGAATTCTTGGAAAAAATTGTAAATTATCCACATTCTAAAATACACTATCACAATATCTGTCAATTAAATTTTTCTTATGAAACTTCATCAAACAAAAAAACTACTACAACTCATTGGCATAGTCTTCGTGAACAACACCGAGCAGCTTTTCATGAAATATGTTCTTTTATTGAAGAAAATATAATTCAAAAAGGACGGTGTTACTTCCTGAGTTATATTTGTCGATGTTATATCGGATTATTAGATGAAAGTGATGAAAATAATGATGTCGGAATTAGAGGGGATTTTAAAGCACACATTTTGGAATCAAAAATTAAGAAAAAATATGGTAAAGAGATAAAAATTTTTATTATTCAGAATAAAAAATTAGTCGCGCCGAAAAATGTAGTGGCTATTGATGAGCAAACACTCGAAAGTCTAAAAGATGAAGATATTTTACTTAAAGCTGCTCTATTATTGAGAAAATCTGTTTTACAAGCTGAAAAAAAAAAGTTACCTCATAACTTAACAATACAACATTTGCAGGACGGAGAAATATCTGTGCCACAAGATCTACTGGACTTTTATTCTACTTTGATAGCCGGTAATAATCGAAGACGTAAAAATAATCAAAAGTGTATCCGTCAAGTCAAGTCATATTGTGAAGATGTCGTCTATAGCATTTACAATGGAAAAATAAAAACATCAAAGCATATTATGCTCGGAATGGCTTTAAAAAGTCTAACAAGTAGCCGCAAAATTATTGATATAATACATAGATATGGGCATTGTATCAGTTATCCTGGAGTGGAAGAGCTCGAAACAGAAGCAACATATACATCAGTTGAAAAATCAAGTGTATGTCCTGAAACAATTAAAAAATCACCAGATCTCTGCACCGGTCTTGCTTTCGATAATTTTGATCGTTTCGTGGAGACAAAGACTGGTAAAGATACATTGCACGATACAGTTGGTATTATTTACCAGAATATTGATATGAACACCCCAGATGAACCGCAATTAATAAATATCACCGATGCTCATACCGAAGTATCTATCAACTCGCAAAAAAGGAGACGGAGAACTTTTGATGCTATTTCTATGGAAATTAGTGAAGAACCATTGGTTAAAAAAATGAAGATAACAGATCTAGAAGCGTCAGCTTGTGAAGATACAGAACCTATAAATTTACCACTGTACAAAACGATCGATACGCTGTGGATGTTTAGCCATGCTCTCCAGTTACCGAATGTTCCAATGTGGGTTGGATTTAATTCTTTTCTAGTTGACAATAATAGCCCACAACAAATAGTTTCATATCTAACTCCAATAAATCAATCGCCTACTAACAAATCAGTAGTTTTGGAGACTATGAAACAGAGTCAACAAATTTGTGAAGAAGTGAAGCAGTCATCCATCCAAGTTACTTATGATCTTGCGATTGCAAAAATAGCCTTACAAATTCAAGCTAGCCACAAACCAGATCTTGATAATTTATTCATACATTTGGGGCCATTCCATATAATGATGGCTTACTTCAAAACTATAGGAAAATTTATTATGCATTGTGGCTTAACAAACGTCATGGTACAGAGTAATTTATTAGCATCCGGCTCTGTAAATGGATTTCTGGAGGGAAAACATTTCAATAGGTGTAAAAGGCTTCACCCTTTGATGGCTGTAGGTTTGGAAATTTTACATTTTAAATCGTTTTTGGAGAGTAATAATATTACTATCAGTGATCAAATTATCCAAGAAATCACACGACTAAGAACGTCTTCAATATCTTCACTTACAATTGAGGATGACGAGCTTAATGCATTATTACAGAATTATGATATTTATAAGCAAAAAACCCTCAATGGCGAGTTTGGTAAAACTCCACAGTTTTATTTAATCTATATAAATCTTGTTCATCATTATTTAACCTTGTCAAGAAGCATACGTTGTGGAGATTTTGAATTATTTAAGTTTGTACTGCCAAAAATTACTAACTTATTTTTCATATGCAATCAACAGAATTATGCTCGTTGGACAGTTAAATACAGTAATAATTTGTTAAAAGTTGCCGAAACTCATCCTGACTTGTATGAACAGTTCAAAAATGGTTTTTTTTGCATTCAAAGAACTAGTAAGCCTTTTTCTAAGCAACCGATTGACTTAGTCCTGGAACAAACCATTAATGCAGATGCAGCCAGGAGACTCACAGGTAATGAACATTAATGATTAATAAAAATTAAAAGGAAAATTGAAAAAATATATATATAAAGATTAATGAATATACATGTCAAAAAAGTTAATAAAATTAAAAAAAAATAAACAAAAATGTCAGAATATATGAAAATAAATGAATATGTCAAAAAAAATTGAATATACAAAAACCGTAAATTTATATTTTTCAGGAATAATCCAATTCACCAATTCCATATCAGCACGCCAACGATGGGCTCGCAGTCATGATATACGATCAACAATAATTAGTTCTGTTTATAAAGATCTAGACTTACAACAAATACAAGATGTTACAGCCGAGGTGTCTAATCATAATATGAAGAATGATACCAAACAATTACAAAAATTTATCGACGAATTCGATCGATTCATCAATCCGTTTAGTCCTGAAGTACCACAAGATCTTTTGCTTAATATTTCATCTGGAAAAGCAGCCTCAGAGGTCGTAGAAAAATTTCTTCTCAATGTTGAGAAGAATGGAGACATAAGACGTCAAACATTCATCGCAGAATGTAAAAACGATGAATATAGGTTCGAAAAGAGCATAAAAAAAGTGCCACTGGAAAACTTTTCTTTAGATTATGCTAAGAAAACAACAACAACTAAGGTAGGTGGTAAAGTGCTAGAAGTACGTACTCAAAGAGATCTGTTTGGGCGGATGCTTGGAATATCGATTGATCACAAAGTCGATATAGCCAAAATTTTATCATACCCCATAACGCCAGTGCCATTATCCATGTGTCATTTCGACGGTGGCATCTGTAAAACCCAAAAGTCGGTTCTGATGAAATCATTGGAAAAAGGCGTACAACACAACCTACCTTCTCACATTGATATTTTGATAATTGATGGTTTCTTTCTGCTCTATACTATGAATAATGTGCCTAAAACTTTTGGAAATATCGCAAAAAAATTACTACAAATGGTGACACAGTTGAAAGCCACGAGATATGATGTCATATTTGATCAGTATTTTTCCCCTTCCATTAAAGATTATGAAAGATCTCGCCGATATGAATCATCACTACTGGAATTCAACATTACTGGGCCAGATCAAGTTCGTCCATCAAATTTCACGAAAGAGTTAAAAAATATCCACTTCAAACAGGCTCTCGTTGATTTCTTCATATTGCACTGGACTAGTGAGGAGATGATTCCATTCATTGGTAATAATCAAGTTTACATTAATTTTCGACAATGTCACTCTTTCACCGTGAGTAATAATAAAGTTATGTCTGAAATCAATGAAGATTTATCGTGTCCCCAGCATGAGGAAGCTGATACAAAGATTGTTTATCATGTTTGCAACACTGATGCTCGAGCTAATTTTGTGATACGATGTTCAGATACGGATATTGCAGCGATAATGCTAGGAAATATGCATCATTTAAAAAATGATGATTCACACGTGTGGATATTAACCGGCACTGGTAACAATCAGCGATATGTTGATATTAGCAGTATCTACAAACAGTTAGGACCGTCGTTATGTCGAAGTCTACCAGGATTCCATGCTATTACTGGATGCGATTATAATCCCGCATTTTTCAAAAAGGGAAAACAAAGGCCGTTTAGTATTCTTAAAAAAAATAAAGAATACCAACAAGCATTTCTCACCTTTGGCACGTTGAATTTGATCGATGATGTAGACGAAGAAGAACGTGTATTCAATATAGTACAAAGATTTATATGTGATGTTTATAACGTACCAGGAGTAATGGATGTAAATGCTGCCAGACTTCAGCTGTTTATTAATACATATATGGTATGTGATGTTAATGAAAAATTTATGCAAAAAAATATGAAAAACTTCGATGCTACTAACTTACCACCTTGTAAAAGCGAACTTCGGCAACAGTTTCGACGAGCTAACTATATTGCTAGTGTTTGGAACAATGCTAGTGCAAAAATGATTAATATTTTCAATCCCGAAAATTTTGGCTGGACATTAGAAGATGATAAATATCATTTTCATTGGTTTGATGGAGATCAATTGCCGGATTTTGTCAGTCAGTCCTTGGAGGAAGAATTAGGTAATTTATTTTAGCTTCTCATAATTTTGATGTCTCTTTAGTTTTCCAAATCTTAATTGGTTGGTTTGTTTTTACTTTTTTACAGCGAAAACGCCCGAGGAAAATACTGATGAACAAGATGATGATTTAGATATTCAATATCAAGATAGGATCGATGATGAATTACCTGACTTCAACGACGATGACAATGAAGATTAGAAGCCAGTCGAATATTTACAAATCAATCTTACAAACTTATGTAAAAAAATATTTGTCGATTTTTGATAGTTTTTTAAGGTTCGTTACAAATAAATAATTATTTGAAAAGGTTGCTGTTATTTAATTAAATTATTAATACTTTGTAAACCTTTTGATATTTACTTTAAAAATTTAAAATTAACTTACTTAAAAAAATTTAAATTAATAAAACAGTTTGTAAGGTACAATTGTATAATTATTGCGGTCAGATGAGCACTTTTCTCAAAGTTAATCTTTGATTATTTACGTGATTTTCAAATAGAAGGAGAGAAGCAATGACACTCATGTCTGTCTCACTCGCACTTATGCGCACGGATAATGCCCGTGCCCCTACTCTCAGCGACATGAAAATTGGGTCTGGTGAATGTTTGGCCCCTTGGATCGGTCTGTCCGTTTGCAAAACGTTTTAAAATAGTTGTTTGAATAACATATATAAAAATCAAGCATCAGAAAATAAGTGACCTTAA
>NW_022146892.1:0-3542 GCF_002938485.1 Sitophilus oryzae | reverse complement strand
GAATGAAGCTTAGGCATTCAGAACATCAAAATTAGTGGTAGACATTTTCAATTAGTACAAAAAGTTATCAAAAACAAAAGACATCAAAAGTTTATTGTTTTATAAGCTAAATATTAAGCTTTCTCTATGGATATAACTGACTAGTGGAAGCTATTTCTAGGAAATTATATTAAATTTAATTGTGTTTTTTAAATGTTGTAAATGCTGGAAAACTAAAAAATATAAAGTGTAACTGAAGCCACTAATTTATTTCACTAATTGCGAGTTTCTGAATGAAGCTTTATATGGAACTAAAAAAGTCACACACAGTAGAGACACAGAAATAATCTTCAAAAAAAAAATTACAACGTTTAGTAAGTATGACGCTTAAGTTTCATGGGGTCCATAGATTTGAATCAATGAGACAGAGTGAGAACAATGATAACAGAGTGCAATGCAGGAAACATTCAAAGGGGCGTTATTCAAAAGAACGAATCTAAAATTAAACGGAAAACTTAATTGATACATCAGGAGACTTAGAAAGAATGCTTTGTTGCAACAACTTTTTTTGTATCGAATTTCTTTATTTTATTTTCTATTGATATCCGTTGTTCAATTGTTATTTTCTTAAGGTTTTGTTCTTTGAGCGACAACAGACCTTTGTCTACAGCCGCAGTGGTTTGTCTCTCTATACACTAAATGCAAAGGAATAAAGCAATGACAGGTTTTGTTAGTAGTCAAGTATGGACTCTAACATAAATCAGATCAGGCATATTTCAGTAATCATAATAAAAGTAATCAGAAATCATAATAAAAAAATACACGTACAGCTTATTCAATTCGCATTTTAGCTATTTTAAGTACCATTTAAGGAATTCTATGCAATTAGGAAACTTAGGAGTAAAGGTAGCCACATACATACAGTTTTCTGAGTTTTCTCATAGGCTAAAATCTAGGCTTGGAGTTTCAATAAACTTTTGTGAATAACTGTGCAGATCTGTCTGAACATTAAAACTAAAAGAATTTCGGACATCCATTGTCTTTATTTATTTTGCTTACACAAAGTTTCGAAAAAGTCAGAAATATCACTGACCGTTATCAAGTGTGAAGTCGGTGTTAACGGTCAATGATACTTCTAACCGAAACGTTGTGTAAGCAAAATAAATAAAGACAATGGAAAAATAAATAAAGACAATGGAAGTCCGAAATTCTTATAGTTTTAATACTGAATCATTGTATACAACATTCAAAGTATTGTCTGAACATGCCACACATTGCTTGTGTGCAATACGAATTGTCAATTTGTGAAAGACTATTAAAATATAAGAAAGTAAGCCTTGCCTTTGGTAAATAAAATATAAGGTATGCTACGACAAGAATAAAAAGATGACAGATACGCAAGGTCGACAGCAAAATTGAAAG
Source organism: Sitophilus oryzae (assembly GCF_002938485.1). Taxonomy (NCBI): domain Eukaryota; kingdom Metazoa; phylum Arthropoda; class Insecta; order Coleoptera; family Curculionidae; genus Sitophilus; species Sitophilus oryzae. The sequence continues at coordinate 2,141 of NW_022146892.1, read as the reverse complement.
GTTAGGTATTCAACTAAATAGCTGTAAAAAATGTTGTAATTAAAAAAGTAAACAACCTCAGAAGGTCCTACAACAAATAAAATAAAAAAGTCAAAGACTCTTTGAAGTCTGGAGCATCAGCTGATGTATATACAATTCACACCAAACAATTACTATCATATACTATACACATAAGCATTATTATCGGTACATACTATTGTACGAGTCACGAACTCACGTATAACCTAGTACAGTCCATGTTTGCATCATCTACACATCTGCACAAAAAATTGTATGTGTATCGCTACCTTTAAAGTTAATTTCATTCCGCAGAGACAAAAAAATAATCTAAAAAATGGTTTTAGTGTAATTTTAAATAGTAATATACATGTAGTCTGTTAATTTATGTAGAACGATTTTTTTTTCTTTAATTTTCTTCTTGTTTTGCCTTGATAGTAATTCTTTCTTTTATTTGCTTCTATTACATAATTACATAACCGTATAATAAATTTATTACTTCCTTATAACTTATGCTTTATTAAGTAATACTCCTAACGATACAGCTACCATAGAATATTTCCTAATTTTAAGATTGTCTAAAATTTGAACTCACCTATTTGAACTACATGCAAGAATTTTAATACACTGACCTTCTCAATATTTTCCTTTTAGCACTAATCTTGCTGGCGATGCGGTATTTGCTCTTTTGACATACTCGACATTTGTTAGTAACATTATTACTCGTTTTACGTAATTTCTTTCTGCACTTCATGTCTCCGTAACTAAATTTGAAGACCGACTGATTCACAAATGAGCCGACTTTCCTAGATTTCTTTTGAAGGAAAGCAATTATAAGTATTATAATTATTAGGTATATATCTTCAGGCTATAGACGAAACTTGTGGGTACGTCCGAACTAGTCTAAATAATTTTATTTATTTTAATAAAATGAGCAAAAAAAATAAGGGAGCATAATATTATGTACTTAATGTTTTATTATAATGTTTTTATTTGTTGTTTTTTAAATACCTTATTATTTATTTAATAAATCATTGAAGTATTAAATAAATACGAAGATTTATTTCTCAAATATTCTATTAACAACTCGATTAACAAACATGTTGATCAAATATTTTTATATTATACTCATTTGAAATATTGTATCATTAAGGAAAGTGCAGGTCGCACAACGTTCAATGCAGCGAAATATGCTGGGAATAACCAAGACAGACCGTAAAAGAATAGTGTGGATACGATAAAAAACCCAGGAAATAGATGTAATCCACGTAGTCAAATCCCTCAAATAGCAATGAGCAGGGTATCTATTCTTGACCACTTGCATCTTCAAATATCGCTCGCATATCTGAGAAAGCTATATAACAATACATGTATATGCGCATACGTAAAATGCGAACGATGTCAAGAATAGCACCGCAGGACACCTGCTAAGCAAAACGGATAACAGATGGACCACAAAAATTATAACGAGAAATCACGTTATCCCACGAGGAATTAAGGGATCTAGAAGAAGCTCGAACCTGAGATAACCTAATAGAACCATGATATAAGGAAATTAGCAGGGATAACTTGTATTGGGCCCGCATAGCCTAGAATAGACAACAATGGACCCACCTACAAAGAGAGTATGTGAGGGAAGCTATACCATAATTGGAAATGGTTGAATAAGCTGAAAATGATGATGATGATGATTTATATTTTAAAAACCACTCGGTATAGTATATGACATTAGAATAGAATAGAATAGAATAATCTTTATTGACTAGTTTTTGTAGCTAAATATTAAAATTGTAACAAGGCAGACAAAAATTACAATTAGAGTCAAGAAAAACACGAAGAAACAAATAGAACAAATATAAACAGAGTAAAATGTACATAATTCTAGTCCAAACCCTTCCGACTGCAACCCCACTAGTTCCTAGATTTTCTTTCTCACTAGTCAGTCGATACTACTGTCTGCTTGATACATATGTATATAAATATTTTAAATACAAACACTCACGATTATTTACATTACAGTGAAAATGTTGTTATACATTATACTATTTTCGAAATGGAAATTAAATGACAAATCTACTGAGGTAAGAAATATAATAGTATTCTATTTAAAATATACAACTTTAGTTTGAAAATATGTTTGAATC